>NW_017537045.1:4354093-4364436 GCF_001853355.1 Bactrocera latifrons | reverse complement strand
CGGAAGGCCTGTCGTCGAAAATTGCGATAAAATTGCTGAATTGGTCGAAAGAGACCGGCAGAGTAGCAGCCGTAGCATCGGTCAAGAGCTGGGCATGAGTCATCAAACCGTTATAGAATTAAAAAAAAAATAAAAATATATAAAAAATACCGCAATACTTTTTTGACAAACTAATATTTTAGCGGAACGTAACCAAGTGCACCTTAACAGAGTGCCCAGTCACAAAGGTATAGCCGGGAGTGATGTGGCGGATGAGCTCGCGCGCTCCGCACAAATGTGGCAGAACAGTAATCGTTGGTTGCCGTTGATCCTCATAAAGGCGCTGCTCCACAACGATGAAGGAGTGGGTAAGGAGGGGTATTGGCAAGAACTCCACAGCATCCGCTATGGTTTTATACTCTAGCAATTTGATGCAGAAATATGCTTAGGTGTTAACAAAACTTTATAATAAGCAAGTAAGGAAGGGCTAACCAAACTCTTGCAACTCGAAAGAATCATCCGCAAGTGTCTTCAGGCGTTGGTTAATTATATTGCAAAATGTTGTAGAGAATTTTACATCCATTATTCGAAGAAATTGTGTGTAAATAACAATCAATGGGGCACTGTATAGGTTTCCTTTTCCATCTTCAAACACCGCCTTACTTTTTTGACAAGAAACATATGTATGTATGTATGTATCAAGTTTCATCAAGATATCTTTCTACTCAAATTACAGCTTGTATGGTCAGATATGGACGGATCAACTCAACATCGCTAAACTGAATATAGTCACTCCCACATTGACCCATATATTCGGTACAAAGTCTGCAAGACTAACAAAAATTTTTATATAAGTACAAGCCTTTTGAATGCCGTCTACGTTTCAATGGGTGGTTACATTCTTTAAAGGTTTTAATATGTAATCAACCTACTAAGGGACAAGTTCAGGCTACTTGGCGCCTTCCACACTGGCCCTGGCCCCTTCTTATGCGAATTGCCGGTCCTGCGAAGTGAAGCCTAAAACTCCAGAACCATAATTGACTGCACAGCAGTTTGTAGACGCAGAATAAACAACATTGGATCCATGATTCCAAATAGGAATCACATCGTCTCAATAGCACCTGGCAGTATTTTGGAATTTACCGAATTGCTGGTGCTAAGTAAGTCATTGTGACTTAGAAGGACACAAAGGACCTTATTTATGTAATCTAATTTAAAGTGGAAGTGTAATCTATCAGCTTGGGAAATTAAGTTTTAACTTAGTTGAAGATCAATCACTTTTAGCGAGTGAAAGAGCGTTCAGCTCCAGAGTTAAAGAAAAAACTGTATGGATATTAATGATAGTACAATATATAATTTTTATAGTAATGTTAGACTAAATTGCTCTAACATGATTTTTTAAATTTTCTAAAAGTGTCTACAATACCTAAAAGTTCTATGAAGTTGTGTTTCAAGTCTGAAATTTCCATGTAGCTCTTTTTATTACACTTAACCTCCAGCATTCAACAGCGGCACAAAAATTAACTCTTTCACGAAAGCGAACCCTTTGACGTTTGCTCGCTCCAACTGACATTGAGTGCAAAACATTTTGTCACTTAATTGACTTCATTTTGTTTTTAATAGACAAATTTTCCGCTTTTCTTTTCACACTCTTGATTTCATTATACAACGAAAGCGTTTTTACTTTTAATTTTCTACTTTTTTCTTCCACACAACCAATCCATGACACTTTTACTTTTAAGTATTCTTTTTTCCATAATTTTCTCATTTGGCGTACAATTTTATGGTTGATAATTTTCACCTTACTGCTTTCTTTGGGGCGTGAATTACCGTGGCTCATATGAGTATTGTCTGACATTTTTTATTTATGTTTGAAGGTTTGTACCTAAATGTCAGCAAGTGTCAAATAATGCCTTTAAGGTCTCTTATTGCTGTTGTTGTTTGGTGTTTATTATTAAATTTTTCGTTTATGCTTAAGTTGTTTTTGTACTGTTTTTATACTTTCTCTTTAACTGCGGTGAGTTTTAAATTATGCTGGTTGACATAATGCGCTGGCAACGTCACTGAACTGTGACAAGATAAACAACTGTCACAGTTGTCTGCATACAGAAGTGTGTGCTATATGTACATACTATATACATATGTGTATTGACATATTGGCAACCTTAGTGCAAATGAAAGTTATTCAATTAGAGTTGTATAAAAGTATTGACTTACTATGGTAGAAAAGTTTATGTTGCAAGAGTTCTCATTGATTTAAAAAAATGCAGATCTTATTGACAATTTTACCGCTGATCCTGAGACGAGCATAGCTTAAGGCAAGTAAGAAGTCAGAAATTTACCGTGCTAGCTCAGTTAGTAGGCTGAAGATGTAAGGCGCTGAACTGATCCCAGATTTCCCCAAAAATCTCAAAACAGCTTCAACTAGCTACCCCAAACGTGTCTAAACTTCGCTCGTATGCAACTCCGATATTTCTAATACAAATTTTCCACAATTTTTTTTTTATTGAAAAGTGTACTTATTTTGCTGAAGGTGTAAGACCCTGAACTGGTCCCTGTTTTCTTTAAATAAGACAGTTTCCCGCATATACCTCCAACATGTCTGGATTTCGCTCGAATTGAACTCGTAGGCTTCATTTGACCCTTTTGCTAATTTTTTCTGACAAGATTCAAAAGGTTTGTATCTTAGCTCTCTAGTTTTTCAGACATTAAAAACTGTGGTTCCCAATTGTGGGTGTCAAAATACCGACCTTATTTATAGAACATTAGACAGTGTATACAGTGGTGGCCTTATAATTGGAAAATGCTGTACACAGTGTATATGTAATCCCCTAATCCCCTTTATTCGTAGTGTAGACTGAGAACGTTATTGTGAAATAAACACATGACGATTTGATGATTGGTTATAGAAAAAATTAGAATTGTTGCCCGGTTTGTGTGTCTTGCCTGGCCATGTAATTAAAAATGCGCAGGGGTTTTTTTTTTTTTTTTTTTTTTTTTTTTTTTTTTTTTTTTTTTTTTTTTTTTTTTTTTTTTTTTTTTTTTTTTTTTTTTGTTTTGAACTTGGCGATTAAGTGAGTAGTGAGAATTAAACAATGTTCAACTAAAAACGTTTTAATTATTTGAGTGGGCAAAAATAAGTCATGAACTCCCAAAAGGAGGCAGTTCATTGTAAGGCGCTATCAAAAGGAGAAATTGGCAATGTCAGTGATGGCACAAAGGTTTCCCTGCTCCAAAAAAGTGGTATTTGGAGCTATTCATTTGTATAAAAAAAAACAAAGAAATTTGAAACCCCTACCAGGAAGAGCAGACTTCGAAAAGCCACACCAGTAGAAGACCGGATAATTTGTAGGAACAAGAAGTTAAAGTAGAAATCTTAGCTCGGACGATAAGTAAGCGTAAAACGTCGTGGGTGCATTGCGCAGAAAGAAAACCGCTTGTATCAAAAAAAATATTAAGAAGCGGCTGGGGTTTGCAAAGGAAATGCTGTATAAAAATTCCAAATACTGGAATAAAGTTCTCTGGAGCGAAGTTCAATTTAGTCCAGTCCGACGGAAAATGTAAGACGTCCTTCCAACATGGCGCTGAAACCCAGGTACACTGTGACCTTAAAGCTGTTGTGGTTTGGGGCGCCTTTTTCTCTCGTGGTGTTGGTCCAATTGTGCTTGTTCAAGGGGTAATGAACCAACATCAATATAAAAGCATTCTGGAGAATGTAATGAAACCATATTCCTTTGAGAATATGCCAGTCCATGACCTTCAAGGTTAGTGAAAAGCTGGCTATCGTATAAAAATATTGCAGAAAGGAATCAAGCATGAATCAACATATGTCATTGTTACTCCATACACTTGAGTTAATAGTCGTTAGCCTTATGTAAAGTCGAGTGCGTTTCGGCTTTAATCGTAGTTAACGGTGCTTAGTCGATATAAATCAGTTTTGAAAAGTTCCATTGTTTATATTGATTCACCCATCCATATTGTAGCGAATTTATCAGGTTCGATTTCAAAGTTTTCACGGACATTTTTACATAATAGAGGATGCTATATTTCTGCCTTGCGTATTTGAGATAGTTTTGTAAACCTAGGAATGAATCATTTGGGTAGCAATCGGTTTATTACTCACAGATTTGGTTATACGACAAAATATTATATTAGAAACAAGCTGGTTACAACTTTACAAAATATTAGATATGAGGAGGCTCCTGTATTCTTCGAGTAGTTACAGCACTTTTTTTTCAAGAAAGAAATACACAGCAATGTTTTAACTTACACAAGTAACCGTTATAAAATAATTTATTCCTGTCAGACAGTTTAGGCACAACGGCGATACAAAACCAGCATAAAGTGCTTACAGTTTTTTTATAATGATAAACATCTATATAAACGTGAAACATTGCGTCCATTTCCAAAAATGAGTATACAATTTTTTGTCCTCCGATGGAGTATCTTTTATATCAGATGCTAAGCTGACAAAAACAACTACTACGCTTTGAATTTAAGCATAAGCCGAGAAGCGACGCCAATAAACAAAAGAAGGAAGGAAGAAATCAGTTTTTTAACTTCAATAGTCTGATTTTTCAGCTTTATTTGAATAAAGTAAGCTCCAAGTTGACTTTCAGTTTGAAAAACAGTCGTGAAAAGCTGAAAAAATGTGTATTTCATTTCAGCAGCTTGTCAAGCGTTGAGGTGCAACCGACAAAACCAAAACAAAAGCGCTGACACCCACCTACTGACACACTCTTATACGCGTAATTGGGGAAAAATATAATTTTTGCCATATCTGGCTTTGCAATACATAAACTTCTATATATTTATTAGGCGTTTTACATTATACCCTCAACAGTGTATATTAAGTGTACCACGAGGTGCATAAAACTACGAAGTAAAAGTCGGAGAGCCTATAAAATATAAACTGATTAACATGATGAGCTGAGCCGATTTAATCATTTCCCATTTTCGTGATATAGATCTGAAATTTTTAACTATTCTTTTTCCTCCTATGAAGATGGTCATTTGACGGAACCGCCGACATCCGACCACCATCGGCCGCCATACAAACTGAGCTATTGGAATCAAGTGCTTGTATGGAAATATTTTTTATTTAATGAGATATCTTTACGATATTTGGCATGTATTATGTATTAGAGCAATGCTACAATGACTGAAGAATTTTTCCGGTTTGAACTGCTAAAAGCCCGTAGCTTTATAAACTGTTGGAACAAACTCAAGTTTTTGTATTTAAGACTTTCTTATTTAATGAGATATCTTTACAAAATTTACCACGAGTTATTGTTCTGTTCAAGGCAGTGTTGTAATCTCAAATCGGACCTCTATATTATATAGCTGCCATACAAACTGTCCTATCAAAACTATTTGTGTAGGGTATTCTAGCTTCGTTGCAACCGAAACTAACGTTTTTTCTTTTTTTAATTTTACTTTGCATTTTGTTGTACTTTCCTGCGTTTCATGTTTGTTTTGCTTGTCATTTTCAATTAATACAGTCGATAGTAAAATTTGACGTCCCACGTTGACCTCTGACTTTGAAATTAAACGCTGACGCATTAACAATTTATATGCATATATATTTGTGTATAGGTTTGTGCATATATTTATATGTAAATGCCAGCACTGTTCAGCAACTAGCTTCCAGTGAGCGCTGCTCATCCGCTTACCGTTCAACGTTTCGGCTCACCTTGGCAAGCATTTAAATAGGAAATCATCGATGACGCGGTTTTATGTTTATTTGTTTTTGTGATTTTTTAATGTTTTTGTCATATTTTTTTAAATTTATTTTTTTATCACTTATTTATTGCTATTTTTGTTTTTGCAAACTCTCTTTTTGGTTTACCGCATATTATTGTGTGTTTTCTTTAGTCAACTTTGTGTACTTTTGCTTTGTGTTTACTCTTCGCATTTGCCAATTTGATGTTTTTGGTTTTATTTTGATTTTGTTTTTTACAAAAATCTGCTTTATGTTTATCGAGTTTCTTTATCAATTTATTTTTACCGCGAAATTTGCGCGCTTTTGTTTGTTTTCTCAATAATTTCGTAGTATTTATCAGGTTTACTAGGCATTCCTGACGGTATTTTTTAACATGCTTCATTTATTTAAACGTAAACAGTAAATGGTTTCTAATCTGTTGTTTATTTTCTTATCTTTGCAGGTGAGTGTAATCCAAAAAATATTACATAATGTGGATAAAAATCAGGCAACAACGATTCTTACAGTGACTAGTATGAACAGCAATCCAGGGTCTTAAAGTGAGAAGTATGAACAGCAATCCAGGGTCTTAAAGTGAGAAGTATGAGCAACGATCCCAAATCGAACGCCATATTTTCTTTTGCTATCTAATTATATTTTAACACTGAATTGCCGCATTGTATTGTGATATGAAAAAAAGTTTTTACCTGCAACATTGATTTTAAAGGGTTCGTGGAGCTTTTTTTCCAGTTTGCTTGTTCCGAAGCATTCTTAAACTTTTGCGCTTTCTTTGAAAGTTCAAATGGAGTTTTCAAGTCTAATGTATATTGAGTTAACACTTAAGATTAATAAGTTATTAATCTTAGTTTTTGGATTTAACCGACTTTTAAGTCCCGAACCACCTCCGTAGAAATGATGAATAGGTTTATCAATAATTTAACCCATATGATGAATTGCTCCATTGAGTTTCTATGCTTATAATGCTTTTAGAAATTCGATATTTTTCTGCTATTTTTAGTAAAACTGTTAAGATCATACATCCTTCTTGAATACAATCCAGGATATGTTAGCTTTTTTATAAATCTTACTTATGAAGCCAACGGTACCAGGCATGTGCTCTCAACGAATCTTCTGTGCGTTGTGCAACCAAAGAATTTGCTCTGTATCAAACCTGTATCTTTTTTTATAGACACTTCGGACTTCAAGAACACCTGTTCCCAGAGGAGTGTTTCACACGAATGTGCAATATAAATTTGGAATTTAAATCTCCAAGGACACATGTTATAGTACACCCCTTCTTCATTGCTAATTCTTACAATTTGTAGTACACATTTCAGTTCAGAGTATGTTAAGCTTGGCACGACGTTTGTAACACCCAGTAGGAAAACGTCGCTGATATTATGTGATATAAAATATGTGAGATAGAATATACATACCAGACGTAATAATGTTCGAATGGACATAAACACTCCAGCTCTGAAAGTTTTCGACGCAGTATCCGCCTAGTTGAATTGAAATCTCCAATTGGCGCCACACTGCAAAATGAAGAAACGGCTTGATCATTGTTGTTAACCCGGCTATAACCGCGTTAGCTGTGTCTACGCCAGTAAAGAAGAACATATTTAAATAATCAACGTGTCGAGTTGAGTCAATTTAGCCATGTCCGTCTGTCTGTACACACGCGAACTGGTCTCTCATATTTTGAAATATCGACTTGAAATTTCGCAAATGTGTTTTTCAGTCTAAGAATTCGTCGAATTACTATAGCATATAGCCGCCTGTAAACTGATAGATTTAACTAAAGTCCTAATATGAAAAACTGCTGAATTTGTCAAGGTATCTTTTCGAAATTTGGCAGATTATTTTCAAAGGCATTCTTTAGATCAGGCTGCTATAGAATATAGCTGCCTTACAGCGGACTGATCTATCTCAAGTTCTTGTATGGAAAACTTTTGTATTTGACGCGATATCGACAAGAAATTTGGTGTGGATTATTGTCTGAGGCAATGAAGCAAGCTCCTTAGAAAATGTTTGGGTCGCCACAATATAGCATAAAGTTGCCATACAAACTTTTGATCAAAATCAAGATAATTCTCTTTTTATACCTTTTTGGTTGTTATGGCTTCGGTGCAGCAGAATACCAAATCCCGTTAGTAAAAATTTGTCTAACAGAGTGACAGTTGGAACCCAAATACTCATGAATACATGTACGTACATACGTACGTTTATAGGTATATATATTCATGCATACATAAGTTTATATATACATTCATACATACATACATACATACATTCATACATACATACATACATACATTCATACATACCTTCATACATACATACATTCATACATTTGTACATGCAACTGTAATTGCAGTCAAATAGCCAGCCAGCAACAAGTCAATTAAACTGTTGCGCTACTCCACCAGCGCTCACGCCTCTGTTTGCATTGTTGTTACTAAATCGATGCACTTACACACCTATACATATGTATGTATGCGCGAGGTGTATGTATGTAAGTTTTGCCTCGAAAAATAGCACACGGTTCGTAATTTGCACATTTCTCAAGCTAAGCCTGAGTTTTTTGTTTTCACGCTGCTTTGCAAAGGTAAAAAATTTCGAAAAAAACCATCGAAAAATAAAAGTATAAACAACAACAATTACTGCCACCGTTTTTCGAAATGAAGTACTTTACTCCTTTGCAGTTGAATCGCAAGCATTGCTATTGTTGTTGCACACAGTTGTCACTTTTTTGCCATGTCAAATGGAGGAAGCAAAATGTCACAGGCAATAAAATTAACCCACAAAAACAAAAACAAAGCGCAAAGTGTGCAAAGCGTTTGTAAAAAGTACGTAAAAGAGCTAAATTAGCCGAAAGAGCTGAGCAAATGCGAATGTGTAAAACGAAGTGAGTTTTGAGGCGGCAAAGGCACGTAAAATTACACAAAGGCGGGAGAAAAAACACAAAAAAAACAAAAAAAATATATAAAAAAATTAATGGCAACATGCAACTCTGCAACGCAACATAAACAAACCAGATTTATATTTGTGTGCAAAAACAATGCGATGTGGCATCTCTCTGCGAAATAATGTCAAATTAACTGCTTTGGCTATTTCGTAATGAGCCTTAAAAATTGTTTCCGCCATGACGCTTTGCGCACTTGCTGCCTTTACACAGTTGTGCGCAAAAAATTAGTAGTATGAGGCACACACTTGAAGATGTTGAAGGGGTATAAACTGCGTTTAAAATATTAGAACAATGTAGAAGCCTTTGAAAATGGCAAAACGTGTACAATGTAATTCATATTAGGTTAGAACGCTTTGGTAATGAAAGACAGCATAACAAAAATGAAAGAAGAAAAGAAAGATGAAAAATAATATACAGCCGATTTGAGGTCGGGAAGAGGAGGATGAAACCAGTAGTTGGGTTTTAAGGGTTAAAAACCGTTAATCTCGACTTCCAGCAAAACTATGAGCCATATGGAAAAAGTTATATGGCAAAGTTGTAGGTACTGAAGAGATTTTAAACTTTTGTATGAACATTTTTGTCATATAATCTGAAAATTTTAGTGAAAAATTACAATAATCAAATTTATGTTTTTTTATTTTTCTTTGTAAACCTACCTTTTTTGTTTTAAACACACTGCTAGTTTTTATTTAAAATATTAAGGAGGAACTTTTATTTTCACTTAAAATGTTTTTTGATATGCTATGAAAATTTCGAATATGAATTTACCAAAAAATCCATCTCAAACGTGATTTCAAAAGCTGTTCTGTATCTTCGAATTATTTTTGAAAAAAAAGTGAAAATTCAACACTGTCGTTATTATTTAGCAAAACAGTGACTAAGTTACAGAAACTCTTTCGCAACGAAAAATGGCAAAATAAAAAATCCCGTAGCTTCATGTCGCCGAGGATGGTCGAAAAGAGTCATTAACTTACTGTTAACCATTAGCCAGAAATATTATTCCTTTATAAATCTTAATAGTACAGACATACACTTGTGCTCATATAATTAAGTCATTCAGTACTTTTTTACAACATGTAAAAAAACAAGGTATATTTCTTTATGCAACATCCCTAATATTGCGCGAGCAAAAAATTCCGTTATTCTAGGAACGCCACCGATTTACAGCGCATTCAAGTATTTTCATTTGGGAGAGTTTAAATGAATTTTCCATATATTGTCAATAAAAGTGTGCTCACATAATTAAGTCATTCTATTTGAAACGGGTAAATTAAAATTTTTCGCCACAATTTACATCAATATTGTTCTTTTTTACTAAATTGAGTTATTGTTAACAAAATTTGTAGTCATCGTCGTCATGGGCAAGAATAAAAGCACAACTTTAAGCGAAAGAAGGGTCATATCGGAGTGTTTTCAAAAATATCAAAATATTGCCGAAGTTGTAGATGTTTTAGGAATTTCTCGAGGCAAAATTAATAACGCTGTTCAATTGTATAAAAAAAATAAGACTTTTGAAAATTTACCGCGTAAAAAGCCAAGAAAGACCACCCGTTCTGACGATAGGGCCTTAGTAAGGCTAAGTAAGTCTGATCCATTTTTAACCTCCACAGAAATTAGGGCTCAATTAGAGGAATACCACGGCGAACAAATATCTGCCCAAACTGTACGAAGACAACTACAAGAAAATTCATTGAA
>NW_017537045.1:4352017-4353728 GCF_001853355.1 Bactrocera latifrons | reverse complement strand
CCAAACACTGCTCGCGGGTCGTTAAAACTTGGATACGTAGTCGAAATATTAAAATTCTGGATTGGCCAGCTCAAAGTCCGGACCTAAACCCCATAAAAAACCTATGGAGGATTATAAAAATAGCCGTAGCTGCACGAAAACCTCGCAACAAAGATTCTTTATGGGAAATAATACAGGCAGAGTGGTACAAAATAAGTCCCGCTCAATGTACTACTTTAGTCCAAACAATGCCTAAGCGATGTACTGAGGTGCTACGTAATAAAGGTTATCCAACTAAGTATTAGTCTTAGGTAAGGTAAAACTGCAAAAAAATGTCGTGTACTTCGAATAACTACATTTTTCTTTAGGTGACTTAATTATATGAGCACAACAACATGGATGGGCTAAGCGAATGAACGCAATATTTGTATTATTTTAGAAGTTAAATAAAAAATAAGTATTCTGTTTTGAACTGAGTTAAAATTTCTTCCATTTTTTGTAAAATTAAGTTTCATTCCTGTACCATAGAAGTTGCTTTGAATAAACTTTCGTTCTGTTACTGGCGTGACTTAATTATGTGAGCACAAGTGTATGTTATATATGCCTATTGGGGAACTGTCTTAACAGGGAAATAAAAGTTACTTTAGCTCACACTTTTGCTCACAGCTTTTATGCTTTTCTTTTAGTCATCACTGTACTGTAGATATACACTTGCGCGCAATTAAAAATTTTATCTCCAGAACGCGATTTCATTGAATTTTTATGCCATATTTCTAAGAATTTCTTTATAAACTAAATACTTATTTGCAAATAAAAAAGAGAAAAAGCGCAATTTGAAGAAAATTTAAAAAAATTACTCAGAATTCTCCAAATAATACCTACGTACTCCTTTTTTTTTATGAATTCTGACGAATTAAGTTAATTTTAATTGATAAAGAACATTAAACGAAATCGAAACTATATTATTAAAAAAAAAAAAACATAATATATAAATATAGATATATATTTATTATAAAATTACTTATAGTAAAAATAAATATATTACTTTTAATAATATCATTAAAATTTTAAAAATCTAAATATTTTTGATCGTCCGTTAGTCCATCTCCACCTGGTCTTTCCAAAGAAGTGTAGCTCTTAATCTTCCACTGGCGGGTGCTGCGTCTAATACTCTGAGAGCCGGAGTTGAAGTGTTTCTATTCATTCGGACGACATGACCTAATTTGCTGAACTATGTCAATGTCATCGTATACCTCATCTCATACAATTCATCGCTCCATGTTTGCGATACTCACCGTTGCCAATGTGGAAAGTACCATAAAACGTCCGCAAAACTTTTCTCATGAACATTCCTAAGGCCGATACGTCAGACTTTTTTAACACCTATTCCCTTTCACGCTTTTCGCCATATAAGAGAACGGGGATGATGCGGGACTTATGGAGTTGGATCTTTGTTCGTCGAGAGCGAACTTTACTTTTCCATTGTCTACTCAAAGTGGCACTTGCTGATGGGAGTGGTTCTGTGTCTACATAGTCGTCTTAGTTTGGCGTCATAAAGGCAGCATCTTTTTGCGCTGTCAAAAGCAGCTCTGAAATCGACGAAGAGCCGGTGTGTTGATCCTCTTTTTGCGGGTCTTTTCCAAGATTTGGCGCATTGTGAATATCTCTTCGGTTGTTGATTTTTCAGGCCTAAAGACACACTGATAAGTTCCAATCAATTTGTTGCATTTCG
>NW_017537045.1:4344692-4351506 GCF_001853355.1 Bactrocera latifrons | reverse complement strand
CTATTGTTTTTTTTTATTAATTATAATTTTTTTAATGTAATTTGCTCTCAAATTTTTTACTTTTGCGTTTCTAGAGTGCGTTAGTTCTTTTCAGCATTTCATGCTCTTACAGTTTTCCTATTTTTTCCTGCTCATTTTCACCTTTTGCCACACACTCTCAACTGCTCTCCATTACTCAATTTTTTGCCACACTTTATGTGTTTATTTCGTAAATACTTGTAGCGATTACGTGTTGCTATTGCATTATAGGCACTTATGTAAGTATATATACATATATATTGCGCATACTGTACGCCAATTTGATTGATTGGCTGATTGATGAAGTGCTCATCGCACGGAATGGGTAATTTTGCGCATCGTCGATTATTATAGTTGAAGTGGAAAAACTTGACGATAACATCAGCGAATGCGAGCATATGGTACGCCCATAGTCAATATGTAATAGTGTTGCCAACGAGTTTTGATAACAAAAAGTCGTTAAGTTGTGTACAGTCACTATATGACAAATATAGAAAATAGGATATTATGTGAAGTTGGCAGTGGAAGTGGCAGTGATCGTTGCATGTGTCTATAACATGATATGGAAGCAGCAATTTTTAAAAATTTAAAAGTTTTGCAAAAGGTCGTATTTGGGTATATCCGAAAATAATTTACATATGATTCTAGTTTGCCCAAGCAGCAGCTAGATCACGGCTAGCTATATTTGTTTTAAAGGTAAACTTATTTATTACGTAATAATTATGAATATCCGTCGAGCTTTTACGGCAATTCTCTATTGACCCAGCATAGGCTCGGGATAATCAGCAATCACTCGTTTTGATGTCATAAAGTCATAAAGTATTCAAGTTGACTCCCACGCGTTTTTCTAATTAAGGTGGTATTCTGTTTTAGACGTATGAATTGTAAACTAAGATAAAAAAATTTTTACTATTCATTTTAAAATGTTTACTATTCATTTTTTTATATGTTTTTTATTGCCATTTTAATACTATAAAAAAAAATTACAAGTAAAAACAAACCAAAATTCGTCGAAAGACGGGCCCGTAGAGTGGGGGCTTAAAAAAAACGGTGCGTTCTGGTTGACGTGATTTCAACCCTTGTAGAGATGTAAAACAAAAAAAAAACAAAAGATTCTTCATTAGTAAGGCTGTCGTTGACCATTTCAAAAAAAAAAAAAAAAAAAAAAAAAAAAAAAAAAAAAAAAAAAAAAAAAAAAAAAAAAAAAAAAAAAAAAAAAAAAACAAAAAAAAAAAAAATGAGCGTCGACTGGGCAAAAAATGGTTACCCGTTTTTTCGACCTTTTCGAATTTTTTAAAAATACTTCAAATCAAAATTTTTGGAAATCCAAGGCAAACACGACAGAGCATTGTATAAAAAATATATATATCAAATTTCAAAGCACACGGTTCAGTAGAACGGGAGATATTATGTCAACCACCTCAAAAAAAGTACTTTCGAGAAAAGCGCGTTTAAAGTTTAGGAGACAATTGTAATGAACACGGACGCCATGTTACAAAATCGGCTGTATCTCCGAAAATTTGTCGAATTTGGAAAAATTCTTCCAAGGTCATGTTTTTGAAAGTCTAAACTTTCAAAATATGCAAAAAAAAAAATCGATTTTTTCAAAATCCTAGACCAGAATAGCGCCTTAACTTAGTTAAAGCTATGCGATATTATTTTACTCTCGTTAAATATGACTTTTCATATTATGTCCACAAATTCTACTAAAACTTTTCAAATTACCGTTATTCACAGTCAATAAATATATGGTATATAATCTCGAGACACGAACATGAAATTCTCTTAGCTGGAATGGTGATTTTATTCGGTATCAGCTGCTTAATCTGCTTCCGCTTAATTCTAGCTTCGTTTGTTCTGCAGAGATCTTCAGACTCACACTTTTTATTTATTTTCTTTATAAGACCTATCTTCATCGAAGTAAAGTGTTTTACTGGCATAACGTGAATTATAGTTCCGTTTGGGTTTCAGTCACTAGACTTAGTGGATCTCTTTCGACACACTTAATCCTTGCCGAAGGCGGTGCAAACATCGACTTGACATAAAAGAAAAGTGTTTGACGTCAAGATTCGCCAGATCGTCTTTATCTAACCTGACATGGCGGTTCGCTGTTGACTAGATTGATCTATGACCTTTCACGTTGCATCCAACTAGTTCACCAGCAGACTATTAATTGCAGCTCAGTTTGTATTATAGCTATGAAACGAGTTGTTAAAGTCAGTTAGACTGCAGCTAACTGGATCAGACGAAAATATTTAACCCAGCGATAATGAGTTGGTGTTGTACTTCAGATTCATTTTGAAGAAAAAAGTTTTCTTATCAGTGAACCCTGAAATAATTCCACAATTTGTGTGACACTTCTACAGTGGACTTCATATTATGAAGTGTAGGTAATTATTTAAAAATAAAAAGTAATAAATAATTTGCACGGAAAGTAATGGGTGAGTAACTGCATAACTAGCTGATCTTGCCAGCGTTAGGGGCGCAGCTGTGACGTAAGCATTTGAGCTGAATGACTTTATGAGAAGCGCGCGTTATCACTACCAACATATGTAGCTCTGGGAATTGAGGCGTTGCCCGAATTCCAGCGCGAGTCGCTTTTGACGCTGACCGCGGCCCGCGTCTGACTGGACGAAAGGCCCATCGCCGCAGAGCTTGAGTTGAAAGCTGTCTGAGTCGCCAGCTACTGCCATGACTACATAAAGATGCCTGTAGGCAAAAGCTAAGTGCGTGTGAGTGTGCGCGGCATGGATAGTTATTGTCTGCGGCGAACAATGGACAAATAATCAGCGCGACTTATGCTCCAGATATAGTTAAATGCTAAGAAATCGGACATACAGAGTACGCAATGCAAATGCGCTGACAAAACTGCCGCCGCACTTCCCTTCCACTTCCACAGCACCACATGAAGACTCATATCACTTTCTGTATTTTTTCGCTGTGCCGCGTCGCTGATATGAGTGCAGCGCCTGCAGGCCAAGGCGCGCGGCATCGTGTGCAATCACAAAAATTTCATTGCATTGCTTGTGATGGACATCTGAATGCGCGTCGCAAGTACTTCCAATCCTATTTGTGTTTGCTGCTGGGCGTAAATTAGCCGAAAAAGTATTCATATGCTGTGCGGCTGCGAACAAAGCGCTTTTAGCAGAGAAAATTCTATGCAAAGCGTCTGATTTGGCAGTGGTATGCGCGTAGAAGCAACAGGAAATCCATCCGGTAGATTATTTGCGTACTATTCAGCGGTCCATCGACGCTACCCGAAAGCCGGTGAACAAAGAAACACAAAGACGACTTCCGAAATATGCCAAAAATGCATGGAGTGGGCCTTTATTAACAGCTTTTCTTAGAAGTCCCTAAGGAGCGTTGGTCATTTGCTCATTTCTGAATGAAATGTTTCTGCTTCCTAAAAATTTAATGTTCGTTTATAGCGAAAATTCTTGAATAAAGAAGTAAGAGGAATGTCAGTAAAATAAAAAAAAATGACAAGAACACGCTTTTTTTTTTTTACTAAAACTACGCTTAGTACTTCGTTTATAGATGAATATGAAACATTAGTTGAGCCAACCAAAAGCTAAACAGTTCTCAGCGGTCTCATGAAAACAAAATTACATGTCGACTTCTAACTAACTGCGGCTGCTTGAAACTCTGAAGTATTTTTATAGTTGATTACATAGAAAATGGTGCTTTTCTAGTGGAACTCGCTAGATAATATTCGAATATATTATATGTATTATAAGGTTTGAGCTGACCAATAATTCTGGTAATTTTTTGCGCTCCTTTAATACATATATACTAAACTCCGCCTTTCAGTTGAGTGTATTAAGGGAAGAATCAGCTCGTTTTCTTATACTAAATATTTTGGGGACGCCGATTTCATTAGAAATAGATTGGATCAGTAGATATATGGAAGTTCAGTGAAAGAACAGTATCTTTTATGTAAAAATAGACATCGTCATAAATTCATAGAGTCATATATTTACTTCGGGCAAATTAAATGTGTATGTATCAGGTTAAACTCCAGGCAGAACGTTCTTCATTTGAAGTGGGCGACGTTTTGAAGATTGTGAAAACTCGGATTTTCAAATATAGCTAAGTAAAATAATAGCCTGTTATGTCGGGAAGTTACAACTTCCAGATTACTGGTTACCAGATTCATCTGTTGACATTTTGAATTCTCATTATACCCTAAACAAATCGTTCTGCGTTTGTAGTGTAAAATCTGTGGTATATCTCAAAAACCCTCATCTGTTATGGCGGAAAATTTCCGCCTCCAGATTACCGACTCCATTTTCATTGTTATCCCTACGACTTCTCAATATTTTATTGATATTGCTCCGGCTTGAAGGCCAAAGAGCGTGGCAGAGATCATATAAAATTTACCTTGAATCAAAAATCACCACATTTGTCATTTTTTTTTTTGTTGATTTTAAAATAAGTTATTATTACATTATAGATACTTCCGATGATTATAAAAATTGTTGAGAGTCTGACACCTGAACTTAGCCCTTCCTTACTTGTTGAAATATATTTTATTTTCTCATAAGGTGCTTTTTTCTCAATTGAACCTGCAAGGCTGGGTAGTTGCTAATATTTCGCACGTATTTTCTAAAGACCTGTCATTCTCAACGACTTAAAGAAAAGAAGAAAAAAGTATTTTTTATATGTTACATTTATGATTAACCAAATGGTTTTATAACTGTATCCGTATATGTAATATTAGGTTGTCAAAAAAGTCTTGCGGTATTTTCGCTAGTTGGCGCTGAGAGCGCGTAGTTCTAGTTTTATTCGTGGCTTCGGGTCATGCTATACCTTTTTGAAAAGCTCATTTCACGCGCTAACACGTGTTTGATTGATGGTGTCGTTTCTTTTAAGTCGTTCGTGAGTTATAGCGTCATAAACATGGAGCAAAATAAAGAGAAAATACGGCATATTTTACAGTACTACTACGATAAAGGCAAAAATGCATCTGAAGCCGCCAATAAAATTTGTGCAGTTTATGGACCCGATACAGTTTCCATTTCCACCGCACAACGCTGGTTTCAACGTTTTCGTTCTGGTGTAGAGGTGGTCGAAGATGCGCCACGCTCCGGAAGGAATGTCGTCGAAAATTGCGATAAAATCGCTGAATTGGTCGAAAGACCGGCACAGTAGCAGCCGTAGCATCGGTCAAGAGCTGGGCAGGAGTCATCAAAAAAAATTTTATGAACAATTGAAAATCGAAAAAAAATTCAATAAAAATACCGCAAAACTTTTTCGACAAACTATTATTAAGGAGGTCATTTAAGCGGCAAGTAATGTACGTAGACTAGACTCAGTTTTTGAGATATGGATCTGAAATTTTGCACACATCCTTTTTCAACCAAGAAGCTGCTCACTAGTCGGAACCGCCGATATCATTTACCTTTATCATATAGCTGCCATACAACTTACCGATCTACCTCAAGTCCTTGTATGAAAAACTATTTTATTATAAATTTATTTAACGAGGTACATACATACATATATGCAGGTAATTTTGCATGGATTATTGCCTGAGGAAACTGTAAAATTCGTGCAGAAATTGCGCAGATGGAACCACTATAGCATTTAGTTGCCATATAATATAAATTGACTGAAGTGAAACATTTAAGTTATTTATTTTAGTGCCACCCTAATGCGCATATCTTTGTCTGTTTTCCCTATAAAAATCATAAAACAATTCTACATCACTGCCAGCATGCATACATATGCGCTTATATGCATGCCACATGCGCATGCGCACATCATGTCGAAGCGATTGGTGGCAACATGTCAAAGCGCGACGCTGCTTGCCACCGCATTAAGCACTAAATGACACGGTAATAAAATTATCTCAAGTTTTTTGAATTTTTTTTCACATCTCCAACAATATTTTTGAGTGAATATGTGTTTAAAAAATATGGCAAAGCACGTTGCTGGCGCAGTTAATAAAGTATGCAGCGGTAATTAAAAAAAAAAAACGGCCAAAACAAAAACAAGAAGAAGCAGCGACAAACAAAACAAATTGAATTACTCTTAGCTTCAAGTGCACTTTTATATACTTATGCATAGTATGCGCAAGAAACGTAATTTTATTGCATATGCGTGGCAACTTCACTTCACTTCACTCCACTCCATTTACGTTTGCAATGTGAGCCATCAAGCATACAAATAAGCAACAAATAGCCTTAAGTGGGCAGCGCCCAACGCGCAGCGTAAATTGTCTCGCATTACATTGCTTTTATTTGTCAATAAAATTGTGCAATAACGCATGCCATCGTGCTTTACTTGATCCCGGGGATTACGTGTGTTGGAAAGTGGCAATGCCGCTTAATTATGTCGCAATATGAAAGAGGCGCGCCGGTTGATTTTAAACTGTGCGGCTGTAAACTTTCTTTTTAGCTTTTTTGCTGTGGCATGAGTAGTGTATTTATTTATTTTAGCTGCGCTCCATCAAGCCAATATAATGGTTTCCCAATATACATATTTGCGATCTTGCTTCATGTCACGGGTGGCTACGGGACGCTTAGCAAAGTTTGATTTTTGATATATTTATTAAATATCGTTCAGATCACAGCACTATAGCATATAGCTGACATACAAATGGTTCTTTTTTCTCATTTTTTTCTTCTTTTTGTATCCTTTTATGCTCTTAAGAAACACTTGTAAAGCGTATTATAGCTTCGTTGCAACGTTGCAACCAAATTTTGTTTTTCTTATTCTTATTTATTTTTGTTAATTCTTTTTTTTTCATTAATTATTATTTTTTTCGTTAATTATTTTTATTTATTTTTTTCTT
>NW_017537045.1:4304817-4342997 GCF_001853355.1 Bactrocera latifrons | reverse complement strand
TAATTATTTTTTTTAATATCTCTTTTGTTATGAATTTTTACATATTAAATATTTATTATTGTTAATTCATTTGCTGCATTCGCCTATTTCATAGTCGAACAGCAACTATTCGGTAAATGCCGTTATATTTCAGTTATGTAATCATTCGCTTGTTATTTCTAACTCGCAAGTCAAGTTCAATGCTCTAACGGTTCATCTATAAATTACCCGCTTTATCTTTTCCATTAAAAGCAATAAAAATCAAAGTTTTACTGTTTTCGCTCTGCCGTGAGCTGTTCCCCGCATTCAAAAGTTCAAGTGCTGAAAATTTTACGATCCAACACTAAACCACTCCGAGTATGCCAACAGAAATATTTACAAAGCCATTATCAATAATTTTTTTCATTTCACTTTATATACAAAAATAGGTGCACGTGCACGTGGCAATGACACTTTCACATAAAAAAAACCTTAACAAGCGCCAAGAAAGCCGAGAATATAATTTGTGTTAGAAAAAAATAGTAAGATAGCAATAATAACATTGTAATACAGCATAAGTGCGGCAATAAGTGTCATAACATACGGCTCTGGTTTGAATTTGCACTGTGGGCGTATATTAGGGTGTGCGCAAAATTTCTATTTTCATGCTTGTGACATTAATGCATTTAATTATTTTATTAGCTTCAGTAAATAGGGTCAACCTAATATTCTTACTTATGTTACTGATTCCTTGATTCTTCACATAAATATACAATTTAACACTGCTGAGATACAAATAACCTGGTACTTTCAACACAAAATATTTTTTAAGTGACACCATCTTAATCTAAAATGTATGCTGACAGTAGTTCCCAACTCTTGCGGCAAACAACATGTATTAGAATGTCAAAATATCTTCAAACCATTCATTCCCAATATAAATTTGTGAAGCGAACCACCCTACTAAAAACCATACTGACAGAAACTTTTATTTTTGGTTAGTATCACACACACACATTATTTTTAATATTTTTAATTTATTTAATTGTGTAATAAGAATCACCCTAATGAGGAAATTTGCACATTAAATATAGTTTCTGTTCGTTCTGAGGCTTTATTTTAGTTTTCATAACGGTAATAATCGAGTAACTTGATATTTATATGATGACATATACTTTCTAAAGTGGGGCTACCCTAATAAAAAGAAAAATGTACACAATAACTTTTTGTTAATCGCTGGCAGTAGTTGTTACTTTTATATAAACGAAATCCGAAATCTCGTTGTTTAGAATCTGAGTACAAGACCTATTAAAATTGAACCACCGTAATAAAAAATGTTATATTAACTGATTGCTATCATAATGTTAGGGTTTAATCAAATCTTATGAAATATAGAAGCTTGTACTCTTATAGTTAATAATTTTTAATACTCAGACGGTGGGTACCCCGGTACCCGGTTGCTAAAATACGTCGGTAAAGTTGGTTACTAACATAAGGGTTAAACTTTGGATCACGAGATAAGAAAAATATTTATTCTGGCATGTCTTTTCGTATATTATCACTTTAGTGGGTAGATTTAAAAACGTTTAGTGGTTCAACTACATATGTATAATATTATATTTTACAGTTAGGACAACCCTAATGAAAAAATTACGACTTTTTAGCAAGTAAAGACACAAATATCATGTTTTTAAAATATATTAACATTTTCATAATTTCCCAAAATAGGTTCATTCTAATTAGACACACCCTAATTTAAAAAAAAAAAACGTACTTACTTTTTTAAATAATAATATAATAATTTTTCAAATACAATGCTCTTAAAAATTAGAATTTTCTTAACTACCTCAAAATCGACTTACCCTAATATTTGCTATAAGACAATAATATTATAGTTTCATAATTTCTTAAAATATGTCTACCCTAATATTTACTACTGAACAATTTTTTTTTCCAACTGAAACACTTTCCTCTAAGAAATACGGAAATCAACAATGATTTGTTTTTCTATAACTCAACGTAAGACTTATGCTATGCTCCTTCAACTCTTTCTCCACAACTAATGCCTAAAGCCTTAACTCTTAAGTCAGTAGCATTGTCTTCGCAGAAAGTCTGCACTTGCAGCATCTACAAATATTATTGTTGCCAACTCTTCCCATGCAGTTTTTTCACCATCCCAACAAAATCAACTCCGCTTCTAGCAACAAAAACAACTGCAACTTTAAACAATGCTGCGAAATTTGCAAATCTCCCAAGTTATGTAAATGCTGTGGAGAGTTAACGTTTTGTTTTATGCTCGTACTCTCCTTCCTTACAAATTAACACATGACAAATTGTTGTGCGGCATTCACTTGTCAACGTGACAATATCTGCTGCTTCCGCTTGCCATAGCAACCGTGTGTCGGCGCCTGATGCACAAATCATTTGGTTTTGAATTCACAGAAATATGTTTACATTTATGCATTACACACTCGGCAAACCCTTGAAATGGAAAGATTCTTTAATTGTCAGTGCAGGCATTTTAATTAAGAGTCACGTGCACTGATTGCATGCATGCGGCGCACTTAGGTTACAGAGGGTGTGCATATAAATGACGATGAATATTCAAATATAGTAATTTTTCTGTATTTTTTAATTTTTTTTTTGTATAAACCCGCTCGAAAGTCGGCAAGTGATGGCTTAAAAACACAAGATAAGCGAGTATGAGTAGATAATGAGTAGTCAAATGCAAAGGTTAAGACCTAAGACACCTGCTTCAATGAACTTGGGGTTTCCCTTCACTTCAGCTTCTCTTAACAAACCCGGCTTCCTGCTCATGGAGCGTTAATACAAAACGAATTAATGCACGACCTTTATTTTAATCGGTCAGTTTGTAGGGTAGATATAAGCTATAATGGTCCGATCCGAACAACTTCCAAGAAGATTGTAGTGTTGCCTTAAACAATAATTCGAGCCAAATTTCGTAAAGATATCTCGTCAAATGAAAGGGTCTCCCATATAACTGCAAATCAAAATAGTCTTCTTCTACTTCAAGACAGCTTTTTGCACGGTCCAAAGGTATGTCGTACGAGTGTTTTAGCTCGTTGGCCGGCATGGCCGCCAGTATGCCTGTGCAAGCCCTTTGAATGGCCTCTACGTCTGCATAACGCTTTCCTTTCATGGGCAAATGTATTTTTCCAAAAAGGATGAAGTCGCACGGTGCCATAACAGGCGAATACGGGGAGTAGTAAATGGTTAAAATGAGATTTTTGGTCAAATAATCGTCCTTCGAATGTTGAATTCTGAGCAATTATTGGTCGTCTAGTCAATTTGTGCGGAACAAACCGTGCACACAACTTTCGTAAGCCCAAATGTTCGGTCGAAATGCGTTAAATCGATGATTTGAAGATTTTCAATTCCATTTCCATGAATTTCAGCGATGATTTTGGCTGATTTTTGATGAATACACAGTCCGATGGAATTTCCGGTGATCTCGGATTTTGATTGGCCCATATGTTGATCGTCATTTATGCCCTCACGACCACTTGGAAAACCTTGAAACCGCTCCTGCACTCTGCTATTGGATCATCGCCATAAACTTGTTTCATCCATTGAAACGTTTCGGTAAAAGTTTTACCAATTTTAAAACAAAATTGAATGTTAGCTCTTTGTTCAAAGCTCATTTTTGTACCGATAACATAAACATAGGTACTGACAGTATTATGATTTAGGCTAAACTGAGTCAGGCAAAATATTCCCTTTAGAACGGCAATGAATATTCTGATGAGATTTAATTTTTTGTCAAAACCCTTAAGACAATGATTCTCATAAAAAAAAATTAAAATTTGCAAGTCATACAACCATCATTTACTTTATTTTTACTTAAATCGGGAATTCGGGTTTAAAGTTCAGTTAACAGCACAGTAAATAATCTGTTAGTTTTTTCGGAAAAGTCTAAGATAATATTGCTGAGTTGCGCGTCATTATTTTGTCACCTTTCGTTTGACTATCCAGTCTTTTGTAGCACTTCTGATTTTGCCGTTCTTTCGAAAAAAAAAAACTGAGAGTAAAAACCCAGTTGAAAGCCATTTAGTAACTAGTTCCTTTCAAAAGTGAAACCCTCGCAACATTTCGATATCATTTCAGTAGTACGATTTGTCCTTTGCTCCTAAATAGGCCTTGGCTTCTTCGATTATCTTTTCGTTCGACAAAATTTTATTCCCAGCGAGCATTGTTTTGAGAAATTCTCACAGAACATAGTCGCTGGTTGATCCAGTTGATCTGGAGAATACGGTGGATGCCCAAGCATTTCGACATTCATTTCATGGATTTTCTTCTTCTTCTTTCTCTTTAAATGGAGCCATTTTCGTTGATTTCGTCTGCTCCAATAACCCTATGTAATACTCGCTTCTGATAGTCCTTCCTTTTTTAAAGTAGTCAATAAAAATTATTCCATACGCATCCCAAAATACCATAACATTGTAAGCTTGCGTTTTTCCATGCTTTGGAGCGGGTATATTGTGAACAATCCACTCTAATGACTATTGATTGAACGTCGGAGGGAAACGATGTTTTGTGCCTGCTATCGAACAACTTCACTTTACGGTCATTCAAAATTAGTTTGCGAACTTTTTTGTTGTTTCCATTGGCAACAATCTCTTTTACAACTAAACTTAGCATACCAGTATACCTGTTCGAAACTCCTTTTTATAAATTTTTTCACAATAACGAAATTTGTTTCAATCAAAATGATATAATTCACAAACTAATGATCCGAAAGTTGTCAAATTTATACAAACATCTTCTAAAGGTTAGTGCGGACTTAAAGTCATAAGGATTTAATTCTAGTAGTGCCATCTATCCGGTTGAGGGCTTTTCAATTGACCTGTTTTATTGAATAAAAGAAAAATGATTTTTTCTTATTGTGGTAGACCGTTGATTTTTAAACTGATCTGTTGATCTTATAAGTAGTGGGTTGTGTTTTGCACTAATTTATTTTTTAAATCACCTCAAATGATTGATTTAACCGAAAACAAAAGCCTTAAAAAATCACTTTCCAACACCGTTAGTTATTTTGTCAGATTATTTTATAATTGTTGCCAATTGCCAAATTATTTCCAAACTGTCATGGTACTYAATTTTTATTTTTATTTATTTATTTTTTCACAGATTATAAAGTGATTATGTGTTGAGTGTGATTGTGAAGCAAATAATGTGGCTGGCTAATTTAAAGAAAATTGTGATTACACACGATTTTTCACTAAGCTTCGGTACCATTAATATGTTTATTTAGTTTTGCGGGGGCTTTCTCAACCTTTTGTGACAGATTTTGCTCTCTCGACCGTAGGTTAGTTGGGCAATTACGGAAAAGTATAAGAAAAGCGAACAAAAAAAAGAAAAAAAAAAACAAACGATAAACACTATGTTAATCAAAATTCGAAGAAAAACGGCTGATAAATATGTTAGTTGACACAGGAAGGGTTAAAAGGAAGTGAAAAGTAAAGTTGATAAAGAAAGGTGTGAAAGCAACTAAAATTTATATAAATTGTAATGGTAAACATTTTTAAATATTTTGTTATTTTTGCTATACTAAAAACAAACTTCGATCCGCCAAACCTGCAAGCTTTGAATGGTGGCGAAACGAACAAGCAACTGGCATAAAAGGAATTGACTGGCATAATCAGTTGATAATGGAAAAGCAAGCGGTTTGTCACTCTAAAATTTACTTAGAATGTGACTGCATACATTTCTGTTGTGTGCACCATGTGGAAGAGTGTCAGAGCTCACAGTAAGCAGAGAAATTGGGCTATCAAATGATTGCTTTTTCCCGTTTCCTACAGGGTATTACATTTGTTTTTTGCTTATCGCTAAGCAATGTTTGCGATATTTTTTGCTGTTTGCTCTGCGTCATACCAGATAATTACGTCAATTATAATTACAAGTATTATAAAAGTAATTTTTACCTTTTATTTTTGTATTATTATATATATGGTTGTTGTTTTTATTTTTGGCTTGCAGTTTCTACACTTTTAGCACAGAAGTGCAACATCTATAGAATGCGAGTATAGAGCGCATGTTAAAAATATCAAACAACTCTTCGTGTAAATTACATTACAATAACAATTTGTTTACTCTGCTGAGTAGCTGGCAGCTGATAAACAGCTGGCTGTGTGATTATATAGAAAGTAATGCAATAGATATACTATATGTATAATAATAATAATAATAATGGAAGCCACACGACATTTTTTACTAATCTTTAAATATTTCTGCGAAGAGTTGAACAATTATAAACTAGGTACTACATACACAAATTATTTGCCTGCAAAAATAAGCGTTGACTTGCGAGAATTCTCTTTTCAGAATCATTAAAATATGCTGGGGTATGGCAAAATAGAAAGAAAAACTATTCTGGCAGCAAGGATACCATTCAAAAGAGAAACAAAATTACAATAAAAATGGTGGACTGAAAACCACGCCAAAAGCCAAATTCACACGGCGCCAAATCAGGCGAAAACTGCAGTTGTGGTACGATATTGGTTGAAAATTTGGCGAAAAACTCGCGAAGAATCCATTCAGTACTCGACGTTGCATTATCGTGGCGTCAAAAACAAGAGTTGTCGGCCAATAATTCAGGCCTCTTTTAACGAATAGTTTCGCTCATAACACTTAAATAGTATTCCTTGTTTGACCGATCGAAAGGAATTCGGTGGTGCACTCCGATACTATGCGAAGAAAACTGCCAACATAACCTTTATTTTTGACCTACTTTGACGTGTTTTTTTCGGCTTCGGCTAACCTACAACGATATTCCCATCGATTGATCGTCTGTTTCCGGGTCGTATGCATAGATCCATGGCTTATCGCCAGTAATAAGCTTCATGAAATCCTGTCGGAAAGCATTTTTTAACAAACATTTAGGCGACGCTTTTTTTTTGAAAAAAATTACTGAATGTGTAGCCAATCATGCTTTCACTTTTCTTAGGTCATGGTTTTCACTGATCCTTCGGATATTCCAACGATGCCTCTAAGATCTCTGATTCTTAATCGTCGATTCTAAAGCACCCATTTCTTTATTTTATTGACGTGTTGTATACACGGTTTTCACGCGAAATTTAAATTAAACAGTCTTACTATTTTTTGCCCACAGTTGCTGAGTACCAAGGTTATTTTGACCTTAGCGAACGAGAACCCCGCCACAATGTTTAGATAAGAGAGATATGCTAGTTATAGTGCTGTTAGTGCAAGGTAATTCCCTGGCAGAGTATCAGGCGTTATATAATTCTTAAACGGGTAATAAAATCTTAGTAATATAATAATAGTTTTTATGCTTGTAGCGTCTAAAAGAATAAAAAGCGCTCAATGTACATATCTTATATTATTAGGTTGTCAAATATCTCCCCTCCGCCTTTTTGCTCTTTATTCAATGCTTTATAAAAAGTGTTACAGTGATCGGATTTACTGCAAATATGCGCCGTTTCGTTCGTTAATCTGTTTCCATCCAGACGGTAACTTCAGAATACCCCCCTCGTAGAAGCCCCCCTCCTTATTTGCAAAGAACTGGGCAGCCACTTTTCATAAGCCTCATTTGCGTTCAACTTTACACCAACAAGGGCGTTCGCCATGGACAGGAACAGGTGGTAATCAATTGGCGATATGTCCAGGCTATATGGTGGATGCGATAAAACCTCCCAGCCGAGCTCTCGTAACTTCTGACGAGCCATCAACGAAGTGTGTGGTCTGGCGTTGTCACCCTTCCTGTTGGCCAATACTGGACGCTTCTGGTTCAGTAGATGGTAGAATTAAGATTCTGACCATATGGGAGCAGCTCATAGTGCATGATTCCCTTCCAATTCCACCAAACACACAGCAAGACCTTCCTGGCTGCCAATCCCGGCTTGGCCACTGTTTAGGACGACTCACCGCCCCTCGACCATGACCGTTTTCGTTTAATATTGTCGTATGTGATCCATTTTTCGTCGCCAGTCACCATCCGMTTCAAAAATGGGTCGAGTTCGTTCCAACAGCATATCGCAGGCATTGATTTGGTGCAGAAGTTTTCTTCTTTCAAATTCTGCGGGCACCCAAACATCAAGCCTTTTTGGGTATCCAGCCTTTTACAGATGGTTTGGTGACTAACTTCCATCTTCTGGACGATGACATGAGATGCCATATGCCGATCTAACACGACGTTTTCCATGATTTGCTCGGTATTCGTCGTCACAGGTCTTCCGCCGGGTGGCTTAACCATGTTGTCGTTTTAACCCGCTTTGAATCGTCGAAGCCATTCTTCCGCAGTTCAAAGTGATAGAGTACCATCCCCCAAAACAACATTAATCTCGCGGAACGTTTCTCTAGCGGATTTGCCGTTAACGAAGGAAAATTTTAAAATAGCGTGAATTTCGGCGTTAGTGAACTCCATGTTTACACGTCTATAATTGTTAATTCAAAAAACAAAACGTCGGAAGGCAGATATTTGACAACCTAATATTTTGTAAAGCAATCATGTGCTTTTAAACTCGAAATTGTAGTCACCAACATCTTCAGTACTTATGCTATTTAGAGAAATTGTCGAAGTATGGGGTGTTACTTTTTGTTTTTATTTACTTTTCACCAAAGTGGAGATCTAATTACAGAGGAAATCATATCTTCGCACATTAACCAATGATTTTCTATGTTAAATATGGCATTAAGCAGCAATCTTCTGTCTGCTGCGTATGCCAAAAGTAATAAAAGCGCACATCCTTTAATCAAAGTGAGCAGTAATTTGGCAAGCGACGACGCGACAGCTTGAAATCAAAAGTAATTTCACATAAATACAATATTGAAATTACCGTTGCAAGAGCGAAATTGTAACGAAGAAAGCAGATTTCGGCGCCTGGCCAAACTATGTACTTAAGTATCTGTTTCCCGCCTTTTTCTTGGCGCAACAAATGCTAGCGCAAGCAGAGAGCAACCGAAATGTTTGAAATTATTTTCATTATATTCAATTTTTTTTTTATTTATTTTTTTTTTTCTGTTCTTTTGTTTGTTTTTGGCCAATTTCGTGTCTGTGGTCATGGATACCATATGGCGGCGCATGTTGCCAAGTCTAAGCAGGAAAGGCAACGAAATATTGCTATTTTTATAGGATATTTTGTGCGGCGAAACAGGCGTGTGTGTGCATACTGTTCGGTACCTAAGGATATTCCCGAAAGGAGAGTAATGCTAGGTAATTGTGTGTATGCATGTTGAGCTATTTTTAGTTTTTATTTTATTTCTGAGTCATTTATTTTCAGATATGGTTATTTTTATTAGCCAACTTTTTGAAGTCAAGCATATTATTTATTATTCTCTTCAAAGCATGAAATACGCCAAAAAAAAACGTTAAATAATAAAAAAATTTAACTTCGTTTGTACCGAAGCAAAAATACCCTTCACAGGTGCATTTTTTATAGCATAAAAGGGTACAAAAAGATATTTTGACCGATCAGTTTGCATGACAGCTATAAGTTATAATGATCTGATCTAAAAAATTATACAGAGATTGTAGCGCTGCCTTGGACAAAAAGTCAAATAAAAAGTTTTTCAGACACGGACTTGATTTTGATCGGTCAGTTTATATGGCAGGCATATGCTATGGGCGATCTGACCAATTTCTGCGGAGATGGGAGGAATGTGTTGGATAATAATCCATGCAAAAATTTTGTGAACATATTTTGTCGAATAAAGAAGTAAAAAGGGTTTCAATAGAATAACTTGATTTGGCTCGGTCGTTGGAGAAAAGGAAAATCAAAATTTCAGTGTGATATCTCAAAGATGAGCTACTAGTTCAAGTGTATCTAGGCAGGCACTCTTATCTAAATCGACTCAGAGCACTAAATATTTAATTACATAAATACTTTACGGTGTCTCCTACGTTTCCAAACCTAATATACGCTGTACAGGGTATATATGTAAAAAGCTAATAATGCTTATAAAGATTTATTACAGTTAAAGACAGTTAACGTTACGGCCACCAATGAATGGTTGTAAAATGTAATCCATTCGAAGTTCCCTACTCTTTTAAAGAAAAACCACAGGAACTTCAAATTTAGTGGCGAATGTTCATTAGCATTCGAAAGAACATTTTGTTTTTTTTTTTTTGAAGATTATGTCTTTCAAATTTGGATACTCCAACCGTTGAGTCCAATTTTCGATGACTCGTTTGAGTATTTCGACTGGTAACCGATGAATGACGGCATGATGTTTTGCTACGAAGCGGGATTGTCCGCATAGACTTTAGACTACTTATTCTCACAGAAAAAAGTCTAACGGTGTGATATTACACGATCTTGGTACCCAATCGACCGGCCCAAAACGTCACATTATGTGAAATCAAATACCGCAGAGATCACTAGATTCAAGTTCTGGCATCGCCATTGACGGTTATGTTCTCACCGGCATCAATTGTGAAGAAATATGGACCGACGATTCCACTAGTCTACAAACCACACCTAACCGTGGTTTTTTTCAAGATAAAATGACAGCTCTTAAAACTCTGCAGTGACTGTGCTTCTTTACGTACATATTGAGCTAAAAATCCGCGTCATCATTGAATGAAACTTGGCTCGAAATCGTCGGACCTTCTTGGAACTCTTCAACAGCTCACAGAGCGTAGCGTTCTCGTTCGAGAAAGTTGAGCCGTTTCAGTTCTTGCACAAGCTGTAGTTTGTACGCTTGGCGATCTGCGCCAAGTCGTTCCACACGTCAGTCCGAGTTGCTGGGAACGACCTCGAACCGACTCTTCACTGTCTTCGTGTACACTTGCAGCTACGGCTGCTATATATTCTGCACTGGGTGGTGTACCTAGTCTATTCGGTCGAATATTATCCAATAATGAATGCTGAGTCTCAAGATGGTTAATGGCGTTGCGAATAGTATGCTCAGGTGACTCAGATTCACATCTGTTATAACGGGTCATTACTCCTCGGTGCGCGTGGTGTTGTCAAACAATAAAAATGTGGTGCTTGCCTTTTTGTTAAAAGGCCAGCGTCAACAGACAGTAAATAGACTACTTTTAAGTGATAAAGATGAATTATAAAAGTATATTATCTCAAGTGAGTCTCACTGGTGATTTAGAGCACCCTATGAGTTTAGTGACTTGAGAGAGACTCAGAGAAAATGTTAATGTATTAAGCTAAATCTTGAAATATCTAACTGCACGTAATTCTATTATTTTTCAATCGCCTTTCTCGTAACTGCTTTCCTCATTTGTTAGCGTTCAACGCTAGTGTCTCTAGAAAAAATCTGCTAACTTATTTAATTGGGAGTGCTGATTTTCACACAACTGAAAAAAATGACTGATTTAAGGGCGTTAAAACAGTAATTTCATATAAAATTACAGGCACTTATGCACAAACACACACTCACACATGCGCTTTATGGAAAGCTGATATCTGCCGCTTTACGCCCATGGTCACATGTCCATAAATATACTAACTAAATGCCGGCCTTTTGTGTTTTAGACTGTTTAATCGACTTTGAGCTGCGCATATACACATACAAACATACACTTGTAYATACATACATACAAATATATTGCGGTTTCAGCAAGGGCAATGCAACGGCGGAGATAAGTAACAAAGCAAACAAACATATGCCATGAAAAATGCCACACATATTCATACATACATATTATATATTTACATACTCACATGTATGGGTGTAGTTGTATTGAAAAATATCACACAAACATTCCCCTGTGTCATCGCAAACAAATGCAGTCAGTGCTAATAATAATTATCGCGCTTGCGAAAATATTCATGTACATTAGGGTGGGGCTAAAAAAAATTAAAAACAATCTTTTTGGGATCTACAAAACCTTTCTCAATTATATTTTTTATAATTTAAATCATACTTGACTGTCTCCGGATCGAAAAGCCTCCAACCACATCGATCGTGTTGTGATAGACAGAAGACATGCCTTCAATGCTTTAGATCTGCGTAGACGACGAGATCGTAGCATTGACTCGGACCAATAACTTGTTGCAGCCAAGATATGCACCCGTCTCTGTGCAACAAAAACCGCACGGCAAGAAAACATAAGGAAGCTTCGTCGTCGAGAAGCTGCAATCACAACAGACAGCCGATTTTCTACTCGACTTGCACTCCAGCTTTCTGAGCGCACTCATCGGCAACTCAGTGTAAGGGAAATGAGGCGCGACATTTCAAGCTCCTTACCGACAGCTGCAAAAGAAACCGTTAGCTTTTGGAAAAGGCAACAGAAACCTTCTACGAAAAAATGCGACTAAGAAAAGGTTTCAAGACCGAAGCATACGGAAATTTTGGAGGTAGTACTACTCCGACCTGCTGAATGGCAGCGAAGATATAACACCAGCTGATGGATAAGCCGTTTCCCTAATCTATGAACATGGAACGTACCTTTCATTGCCCGACCATGAGAAATTCGAGTAGCATTTACCCGCCTGAAGAACAACAAAGCGGCGTTGCCGGCCGAACTATCCCAATACGGCGGCAAAGAAATGATAAGGAGCAGACAACAGCTTCTATGTAGAATATGGTCGGACGATAGCATGCCCGACATTTGGAATTTAAGTGTGCTCGGATGTGTGAAAGTTTAAAGCGCACCATCGTTGGATCTTATCAATGTGACTTTAGGCCTGGAAAATTACAAACTGACCAGATATTCACCATACACCAAACCTTGGAAAAGATTCGTGAAAAGAGAATCGACGTACATTACCTCTTCGTCGATTTTGAAGCTACTTTCGAGAGCACGGAAAGGAGCTGCTTTTATGCTGCTGTGTTTGAATTTGCTTTCTCCGCAAAACTAATACGACATACCAAAAGCTCTGTCAAGATCTTTAAGGACCTCTCCGAGCCGTTCGATACCAAACGAGGTTTCAGGTAAGCCAACTACCTATCGTGCGACAGCTTCAACATACTCCTGGGGAAAATAATTCGAGTTGCGAAGCAAACTGGTCTGTTGGTGAACGAGGGCAAGACGAAACATCTACTGATTGTATGTATCATAACTTCGAGGTCGTACATAATTTAGTCTATCTTGCAACTGGCCGTAACACCAACAACAACGTCAGCCTCGAAATCCAACGCAGCATAGCTCTTGCCAACTGGAGGTGAGTAGGCAATTGAGCAGTAAACTCCTCTCTCGATAAGCAAGGACCAAGCTCTAGAAGTCATTCATCATCCCCGTTCTGCTATATGGTGGAGAGGCATCAGAAATGATAACAGCTTTCAGGAGAAAGGTGCTGCGAAATATTTATGATCCTTTGCGCATTGGCAAGGGCGATATTGACATAGTCCATCGAATTAAGAGACAGCGGCTACGCTGAATAAGTCATGTCGTCTGAAAGGATGCAAATACTCAAGCTCTTAGTATTTGAAGCAGTACCTGTCGAGGGAAGCAGAGCAATAGAAAGACAGCGAAAATGAGGAACGACTGGCGCGCTGTTGACCTAGTCCCATTATAACTAATATCCGGATTTTCGAACATCCAGCTGTCTTTTATTTATTTTTTTTTTTTAATTTTACTGATTGTATGTGTAATAAAATCCAGGAAACATTATTTTAGTATGTCGAATGATAATAATTAATAGATAAAATTGGGTCGGTATTACCCAAACGCCCATATATTATATGTATAAATAAAATTGCTTGGATTTCGATCCTCAGGTTGACGTTTAACACCTTATTGTATTTCCCTTGCTTTGATTTCTGCTAGTTGCAAGAGTGTTATGTTCGATGAGACCCCTGCTAAGTTTCTTACTCTGTTTTTTTCTCCTAAAATATATATTTCTCTTAAATATATGCATGTATGTATGTTCATGTGTGTCACATTCTCATTCGCCCCTGACAATCTGTCCATATTTACTTAATACAAAGCACTATTTATTTTGAAATATCGTTTCGCTGCATTTTAGTAGACTTTAAGTACACATCGCGTATACTTTATGGTGGAATTGATTTGAGAACTTTCATTTTATCACCACTTGACAATGTTTTGCAAATTGCTATTTACCTAACAATACATATATACACATACTACATATGTATGTACAAGTAAATGCTTAATGTATATAATTAAACGTTTATGAGTATATAATCTCTACATATACATATGTTTAGCGCAACTTCTCGCGTTTTTGTTGTATTTGTATATTTATTATTGGCGAGGTATAACAATACTTCAAATATCGCCGCATATCGATCAGTATACTCCCCGCATGCATTCGTGGGTACAAATATGCAACCGTAATTACTATGGTCGATTGTTTGTTTGATTACGTTACTCGTCTAAACAGGGTGTCACGTAAAAATTATTTCAATGTTGTGCAAAATTTTATATTTTTTTAAGCCATCAACATGCCTTTGATTTCCCATAAAATCATACTTAGAGTTGGATTAAAAATTTGCTTAACCCCAATCGAAAAAATAATCAAACTTTTTAGCAATGAACTTCTTGCTTTCTCTGATATTTAAGGTTTTCAGGTTTTGCTGGATTATGGAAACGAACTGGGGTTCGAGTAGAGTCTGGAGTATTTAACATGCCAACTGTTTAGCTCTCACAGTATCTTTAAAGCGGAGAAGGCAGATATTAACTTTCTAAGAATTTAGAAATAATATCAAAGTTAGTTTTTCGAAAGAAGCGGTATGAATATTGAATGATGTTCAGATTGCCTTGAACTGAAGAATCAGTGAAAAGTTTCGATGAAGGCGGCGACTCAATTAGTTTCCTGTCACGTCATTTATAATATTGTTTATAGCATTTCATAATGATAAAATGAGTTATTGAGCCTTGAAGATGTAAACTGTTCTAGGTTTTTCAAATCCTTATATTTATTATATATATTAACTATTTTATACAATTATATTAAGGGGTTAGGGGTAGTCAGAGGCAAAAAAAAGTGAAAATTTTCAGTATTTTTTTTGCTATTAAATCATGTTATTTTACAAAAGTAGTAATATGCTATTATTATAGAAGGTGTTGACTTGAAGTCACGAAAATTTCAAAATAAAAAAAATTAATTTTCAAAGTTAAAATTGTTTGTGTTGACCCAGTTCCAAAAAAGCTACTTGCGGTGACAACCGTAGGTCCTTGGAGATTCATCTAAAATCAATCGGATAAAAGAAAATAGTTTTATAAATAGATAATCGTGGGCCTGATCTAAGCGTTTTTGCTATTTTTTTCAAAAATTAACAAAATGGCGGCAGCAGAAAATTTTTGTTTGAATTTTTGGGAAAAAATCTAACTGTTGATTCTTGGTCTTAAAAAATCGAAATTTTTGAAAAAAAAATTCTTCGATCAGGCCCGAGTTTATTATGTATTCTAAAAGCTGTATAAGTTTCATTAAAATCTACTGAGCGGTTTTCGAGTGACATTTGCCGCCAGTTCAAAACACATATTTTGAGAAACACGCGTTTAAAGTTTGCCTTTTTGCTTTGAAGTGCCCGAGCTCTCTTTGTTATTTGTCGCATAACTCAAAAACTAATTATCGGATCAACGTGCAATTTTCATAGAATATTTCTAAGATATTGCACTTAATGAAAATGCAAAAAAATTATTTTTTGAAAATTCTGATTACTCAAACCCCTTAAGGTAATCTAAAGCCATGTAACTTGCAGACAAACAGGGTTGATTTAGTCTATGCCGTTACTGTTATGACTCCGTTACTACGATTTGACCCTGTTTTCTCCCTACTGCATTACGGGTATTTACCGCTTTTTAATAATAATAATAGACGTCTACTAAAGCTTTGCATTACTTGCGGTTTATCTCTTCGGCCGGCCAACCGTATTGCTTTCGAGGCTCTGCTCGCTGAGTACGCCCCTTGTGCTGCTGCGGTCTCCACTTGAACTGCCGCTCAGCAATGTGGCTGGCAATGGATGCTGGAATTGACATGTTACGAGCAAATATTGAAACTGAAATTCAATTGAGACGCAGTGAAGTTTGAATGTCACTTCAATTGTGTTGGAATGCAGCCGGCGTTTTGTTTTTGTTTGGCAAGCAAATCAAATGGCGGCAATAAAGAGTTTTTATTTTCTATTTTATTTAAATACTAACAAGTGGATTTAGTTCAGTGAGTCGCTAGCTTTGATTTTGATTTGGGTTGAGGCACTCAGCTGTGTTTCTATGCGCAGGTACAACGGTTAATTGCTGTTATTTGGCATTGCAATGTCGTATTTGTAATTATTTCGTTCGCTTATTTACACATATTTCAAATACTTAGCGGGTTTATGCAAGCAATTTTTTTGCTAACATTGGCATCTCATCGTTTAAATAGGGGTCCATTTAAACCCTGCTTTTTTAATCCACATTTCGTGATGATATCTCGTCAAATAAAAAAGTTCCCTTAAAAAGATTTGATTTCGATCGTTCAGCTGATATAGCAGCTGTGCTATAGTGATCGTATATTGGATGTTTCGAGAGATAAGTAGTCTCCTGAGCAGAAAAGACGTATGCAAAATTTCAGATCGATATCTCAAAAACTGAGGAACAGATGGACAAACAGACGAACTTTGCTAAATCTATTTAGCTCTTGCTGATCATTAAATTATACCCTGAACAGGGTCACGAAGTTTGTAACACAAAGAAGGAAGCGTCGGAGACCCTCTAAAGTATATATATAAATTATCAGTATGTTGAGCTGAGTCGATTTAGCCATGTCCGTCTGTCTGTATATATACGAACTAGTCCTTCAGTCTTTAAGATATCGTTTTGAAATTTTGCAAACATCATTTTCTCTTCAAGCAGCTGCTCATTTGTCGGAACTGCCGATATCGGACCACTATAACATATAGCTGCCATACAAACTGAACGATCGGAATCAAGTTCTTGTATGAAAAATTTGCACATTTCACAATGTATTTCCACAAAAGTTGGCACAGGTTATTTTCTAAAGCAACAATGTAATCTCCGAAAAAATTATTGAGATCGGATTATTATAGCATATAGCTGCCTTACAAATTGAACGTTCGGAATCAAGTGCTCGTATGAAAAGTTTTTTATTTAACCAGATAACTTTACGAAATTTGGTATAGATTATTTTCTAAGCCAACAATGTAATCTTCGAAGAAATTGTTCAGATAGGACCACTATAGCATATAGCTGTCATATAAACTGAACGATCGAAAAAAAGTTCTTGTATGGAAAGCTATCGCATTTGACAAGATATATTCACGAAATTTGGTATAGATAATTTTCTAAGGCAACAATGTAATCTTCGAAGAAATTGTTCAGATAGGACCACTATAGCATATAACTGTCGTACAAACTGAACGATCGGAAAAAAGTTCTTGTATGGAAAGCTTTTGCATTTGACAATGTATCTTCATAAAAGTTGGCACTGGTTATTTTCTAAGGCAACATTGTAATCTCCGAAAAAATTGTTCAGATCGGTTAACTATAGCATATAGCTGCCATACAAACTATTGAACACATAGTTACTAAAAGAAATGCATCTGTGGTGGGTTCGGTGCAACCGAAGTTAACGATTTTTCTTGTTTTTTGTTACATATGCGCTAAAGGACCCCATTTTTCTTTACAGCCCAGATCAGATCATAAGAAATTTCAATTTACCGTACCAAATGTCATACGAAGATGTTTTGATGAATATTGCACTTATCTTAAATGTTTATGAGTAGCTTTACTGAAATATCATTTGTATAAATGCTTGTTTGTATACTTGCTAAGCAGGTCTCCTAGTTCCATTAGCAAGGAAAGCAAACTGAAATTAGTATATGGCTTCGGAAAAGACCAGCTATGCCAACTCATATGAACCACAAACATCATTGAAGTATAGAACTAAACTGACTCTTGAGTTCCTAAGTAAATATATTATATTCATTTGGTTGGCGTCTAATGGCACTAACCTTAAGGTATCTAGTTTTTCTACTTATTATATTCTGATATCATTTTCTCTCTCCATAGTTTTCTAAGTACTGTCTAGATGATAGAACTTCCACAGAGAAAAATATTTTACTGGGGTTTATGTACTTCTTTCGCTCTAGATGAGAGATCTTATAAGTAGAACCATTCTGTATACATTTTCGATACTTTTTCAGCGCATTTTTCCATTGGTAGCATCTTCGCATCGGTTGAGCACGACTTATCTAACCGATTTGTCAACGATCTAACTCAATTATGGTACAATTCGTACTAAGCATGAGCTCCTATAGAACCAACCCCTCTATACTTCCTATATTTTTCAGTGTGTCTTCACATAGGTTTGAAAATATCTTCACATCAGTTGAGAGCAAGGTGTCTTACTCGTTTCTCAATTTAATCATGCCTGGGTCACAATTTCAGAAAAGGTGTTGAATCAGCAAGTATGCACGCGCCATAACAATTGGTATTCGCTATTCACTTGAAAACCGCGGCGTAATTGAATATTTATGATGCGGATTGCTAACATTTTTATGAGCCCTTGTGCAATTTTTATAGGCTGCTATACAAACGCATAGCATCAACTTTCCGCTTAGTCGGCGAACTTGTGACCAAACCTGGTGTTCTGCAGAGAGAAATCAAGATAGCGTGTGGAATGGAAAGCAAAACGCTGTTTTACCGGCTTTTGAGTGCGCGATTAATAAAAAGTGAATTGAAAATTTATGTGACATTGCGCTGGTGTTGTTAATACCAGTGCGACTGGAGCGCGAGAGCCATGCTTTGTGGTTAGCGGCCACAAAAATCGCAATTGATTTCATTAACTGACCCAAATGACAGCGTAAATTGCGCTTGTTGTTGTCGGACGAATGTTTAGAATGGGTGCAGCGCATAAAGCGGTTCACAGAGCAGCCACTGTTGACGAGGGCAGTTTGAGAAATACGTGATACAAAACGTGATATGTTTGAGAAAGAGAAAATTCATTTAGCGCCTTTTAAAGGCTCTAAAGAGCTGTTGTGAAAGACTCATTTCCATAATGTCTTCGTGAGATATTTTTAGCGTTAACCTTTTTTTTTTTTTGAATGTTTTCACAACAGTAATCGTTGTGTACCTTTGGTATGAAATTTCGTGAGATATTTGCAGCTAACTACCAAAATACACAGACATTTTTTTTTCCAAAGTTCAATAGTTAGTTTCCTGTAAGCTCGCAGAAAATGCAGTTGAAAGAAGTAGCTCTGTTTAAGAGTGCTTATCGGTAGTATCTATCATCTACAGCTGAATATGTATTTTTTAAAGGCTTGTGGAAGAACTGATGCTGCTCTTGAAAAGTTCCATAAAGAGTGGATTTATTGAGAGAACGCTTTCGGTGAGCAAATAATTTAACGTTTTAGTAGAATGACCACCAAGATCGTGTAATATCACATCATTAGACTTTTCACTGTGAGGATATGCAAAGCCTAAAGTCTATGCGGACAATCTAGCTTCTACCCAGGCCTTGGAGCAAATCATCACTCGTGTCGTTCGCCAGTTACCAGTCGAAATGCTCGAACGAGTCATCGAAAATTGTACTCGAAGAATGGACCATCTGAGACGTAGCCGCGGCCAACATTTGAAAGCGATAATCTTGAAAACATAAACACCATAGAATGTGCTTTCGAATAATAATAAACATTATGCATTAAATTTGAAGTTTCTGTGTTTTGTCGTTAAAAAGGTAAGAATACTCGAAATGGATCATACCGCAAGTGAAATAATTTATTGAAGATTATGAATTGTTTTCAACCGGTTAACTTTCAAATGTAAATTTATCAAAGTTAGCGAGTAAAATCGGCGAAACGAACGCAACTACTCTCGTACTGAAATGACTATTTTTTAACAAAAATTTTTTGTTATGTTGCTGTATTGTCGTTTGAAAGGTGTTTATAATAAGACAAGTTTGAGATAAAAGTGGGTTGTAAGTTTTCAGCGAAAAAATCTTGTCACTGACTTATACGTCACACCTCGTGCTTACCCAAGCATACCAAAATCGCGTGAGCAGTGGAAGAACTTTGCACAAAACCATCCATGACCTTTGTTGAGAAAACCCGAAACAGCAGCTTGGCCACGCCTAAGCAGAACACACATAAGTATTACATACGTACTGTATTTCAATAAAAATATCGCAACAATAAAATTATGTAAATTATGTCAAACAAAAGCGTCAAAGACAATGCGAATGATGACAATGAAAAAAAGTGAAATTACAAATACCGAATAATGAACAGAAATGCAAATAAGCGCCATAAAGAGAGAAAATGCCAAACTAAAAATTCCACAAAATGAAAATAAAACCAAAAAAAGCTAGAAATTAACTGCTGGGTAAACAATAGTGACGTTGCAAAGGAAGGGCGAGCGCAAAAAGAAGAAGAAGCAAACAAAACAAATAGACGCATTAACGTCATATTGTTATTAAACACAACAACAACTGCGTTAAAAAGGGCGCTGTGGTATTTTTGCTGCTAATAAAAATGTGGAAAGTGTTGACGCTTGTCAACAATAGCATAAACGCGCCGCGTCTGATTGCCACAATGCGAAGCGCGGCCACTACGCGACGCGGCGCGGCACTACTGCGGTACTTATGAGTCGCGCTGTGCACGCGCGTTGTTGTATGTAGTCACATGTCACCCATGACAGTACTGCACAACTGCAGCTGTGGCGCTGAAGAAAAGTGAAAACGCGCTTGCGCTGACATTTGACTGACTGTCATGATTTGAATACCAGAAACACCAGAAAAAAAGAAAAACTTAAATAAACTAAAATAGCAACAAAGGCATTGCGGTCGCGCCAAGTGCCGGTAATTACACACGGCTGTTGGCGCACCTCATAGGTGAACTTATGTTTGCGCTGTATGCATGTGAACTTAGCAACTTATGCGACAGCTTCATGTCGCTTGTGTTGCCGAAATAGCCGCATTGCTTACAAGCGCGCCTGCACAGCCTAAAGCCTGTCGTCCTCACTTGACGCGCTGTGAGACCTTGAAGTTGCTATTTTTTATAGCTGCCGTGTGGCAACCTCACCTGCGCTCATGTCTGCTGCTGTGGCACGCCATTGTTAATGCCACTTTTCCACTCGATTGGCCTTTATGCATGGCCAGCAACCCGCCCGCCAACAGTATTTTCATGTACGATTTTTCTATTGTTTGTTACCGCTGCTGTGGCGCATCTTCTTCTCGCGCTCGCCAATTAGCCGGCCTTTGGTAATTGGCACAAGACACGACAGCTCTGCGCAATAGCAGAAAAAGAAGAAGAAGCTACGCAGCGCTACATTGCCTGCCACAAGCAGCGCTCACTTGCCACTGTCACAGCCACTTCCCAAGCCAGTATTATTGTTCTTGTTATTTTCTTATTTATTAATTTTTCATGCTTTTGCTTTTGTTTTTGTTTCGCTTACACTCCTTGTTTGTAATGCGTGCTTAATAGCAAATGGAACGAAATTACAATTAAACAAGTTTTCGCAATTACAATTCACTTTTCCAGTTGTTTGTGCTCACCGCTCACTCTGCGTTCGTTTGTCGGCAAAGGATAATGGCATAATGCAATCATAACTAATCGACTGATAAACAATACTTGTGGCAAAAAGTCGATCTCATCCAATTATAATCAGCATGATAATTCCCAAGCAGTTGCAGAGGAGGTGGAAACGTTTATGCGGTACGTTGAGGGTTGGGCGCCTAGTGGTGGGCTCACTTTGTGTCTAGGCGCATTCTGTGTTTGGAGTACAATATTTCAGAATATAATATTTCAGTTTGGTTTTTCATTCTATAAGTAATGTTGGCAGTCTCCAATATCTCATGTAATGATTTAATCCATTTTTCTGTGTTGTATAATTGACTTTGTCTCGAAGTCTGCTAATTGTAGACAAACCGAAAAATCGAAACCAGAAACTGTTTTTGATCTTTGGCATTTTTCGGCTTTGATGCAAAGATCCGTTCATCTCAGTTGGATTATTGATTTTATCGCGAAGACTGCTAATTGTAGACAATCCAAAAACAGTTAGAAACTTCGTTCTTTGGGTTCCAATAATTAATCGATGTATTCAATCCGAAAGACAGTATTTGGCCTGTGAAATAAGTTAATGTGTGGGCTTTGTCTCAAAGTCTGCATTTTTAATCAATTCTGAATTCATTGTAAGACTGCTGTTGACCTAATGGCAGGTCACAACTTACTTGGCATCACATTCGAGCCGAGTGGGTATTAGTAACGACCATACATACAAAAGTGCTGGGAAGTAGGCGTGACAGAGACTCTGGAACATCTCTAGCCTTAACTAGGACTCACTAGCTATGTATCTAGGAGAGCTACGCAGTTCAAGAGACTAGTATCAAAAGTCAGTCGTTTCTTCTTTTCGCTACGTGGCGCCAATTAGATATTCCAAGTGAAGCCAGGTCCTTCCATTTGGTCCTTCCAACAGAGTGGAGGTCTTCCTCTTCCTCTGTTTCGCCCGGCGGGTACTGCGTCGAATACTTTYAGAGCTGGCGTGTTTTCGTCCATCCGGACAACATGACCTAGCCAGCGTAGCCGCTCTCTTTTAATTCGCTGAGCTATGTCCATGTCGTCGTATATCTCATACAGCTCATTGTTCCATCGAATGCGATATTCGCCGTGGCCAACGCGCAAAGGACCATAAATCTTTCTTTCGCAGAACTTTTCTCTCGAAAACTCGCAACGTCGACTCATCAATTGTTGTCATCGTCCAAGCCTCTGCACCATATAGCAGGACGGGTATTATGAGTGACTTATAGAGTTTGATTTTTGTTCGTCGAAAGAGAATTTTGCTTCTCAATTGCCTACTCAGTCCGAAGTAGCACCTGTTGGCAAGAGTTATCCTTGTTGGATGTCTAGGCTGACATTGTTGATGGTGTTTACGCTGGTTCCAAGATACACGAAATTATCTACAACTTCAAAGCTATGACTGTCAACAGTGACGTGAGTGCCAAGTGGCGAGTGCGACGACTGTTTGTTTGATGACAGGAGATCTTTCGTCTTGCCCTCGTTCACTGCCAGACCCATTTGTGTTTCTTCCTTGTCCAGTCTGGAGAAAGCAGAACTAACGGCGCGGGTGTTGAGGCCAATGATATCAATATCAACGGCATACGCCAGCAGCTGTACACTCTTATAGAAGATGGTAACTATTTTCTCCAGAAGCAGGTTGAAAAAGTCGCAGGATAAGGAATCGCCTTGTCTGAAACCTCGTTTGGTATCGAACGGCTCGGAGGGGTCCTTCCCGATTCTGACAGAGCTTTTGGTGCTGGTCAACGTCAGCTTACACAGCCGTATAAGTTTTGCGGGGATACCAAATTCAGTCGAAAGCAGCTTTGAAATCGACGAAGAGGTGGTGAGTGTCGAATTTCCTTTCACGGGTCTTTTCCAAGATTTGGCGCATGGTGAATATCTGGTCGGTTGTTGATTTTCAGGTCTGAAGCCACACTGATAAGGTCCACTCAGTTTGTTGACGGTGAGCTTTAATCTTTCACACAATACGCTCGATAGAACCTTATATGCGATACTGAGGAGGCTTATCCCACGATAGTTGGCGCAGATTGTGGGGTCTTTTTTGAGGATTGGGCATGGTACACTTAAATTCCAATCGTTGGGCATGCTTTCGTCCGACCATATTTTACAAAGAAGCTGATGCATGCTTCTTTCGCCTCTTCGCCGCAGTGTTTGAATAGCTCGGCCGGCAATCCAACGGCCCCCACCTCTTTGTTGTTCTTCAGGCGGGTAATTGCTATTCGAACTTCTTTCTGGTCGGGCAATGGAACGTCTGCTCCATCGTCATCGATTGGGGAATCGGGTTCGCCTTCTCCTGGCGTTGTGCGTTCACTGCCATTCAGCAGGCTGAAGAAGTCTTACCTCCATATATTAATTATATATCTAATCTCTCTTAAAGTTCGATAAAAGTAAGACGAATATTTCAGTTCAAATTAAACTAAACCCTCATTTGGCGTTACTGAAGACCGGTATGATTATACAAAGCATGACAGCCAGTATAATCCAATTGGTACGATAATGGCTCCGGTTTTAGTGACCGGTCACTTATGGGAATAACCAAAGCGGGTGGTTTTATACAAACAGCCTTGTTTATTGCTTGAAATTCTCAGCGAGTTCATCACTTATTGAATAAATGAAATGAAAGGAATTAGGGTTAAGTGAGGTTCGATAGCTGAATGAAGAATCGCAGTTCGACTACTGTATTTTCTCCTTTGTGAAGCCATAAAAATGAAGCTCTCTTATAACTCAGTGGAGCAGTATAAATTTGTAATTGTTAAACAAATGTATACTTATACAATTTCTATTCCTACGAGTTCGGTGGTTTATCTGAATATGTGAGTTCCAAGTATTTAAGAATTTATCTCGGCAACACTTAATAATCAAGAAGAAAGTGGAGAGATGTTTCCACCTTGTTTTCTTTCGGCCGCTTACAGCCCGTAAGATTCTCAACCTACGCTCTAGGGTTTGCGGATTGCGCATTAGCCCGCACAAGCAGGGAGAGCCTAAGCTTACTGATGTCAAAGACTCGCCGAATCTCTTACGATCGTTATTGTACCAAAAGAAATCGAAGCCCAGCTTTCCAGTAGTAGAACACAAAAGAGAGTTGAGCATTGTACTATACTCATTTGGTAGCGGAGCTAAGCTGTCTGCCATTACCAGCTCCGTTAACAATTATTGCGTTTACAGTTATTTGCGATTCCGCTATGGCCTGATATACAAACTAGTCTTATCACAAAGTCACTCAATGCCATTAATAACTAGGTTAGGTTCCTTAAGCAGTCTGGAACGATCGCTTGGCGAGCGCACGGCTAGTAACGCCGACCTGCTAGTCACTTCTCTAAAGATGCGACCTTCTTCAGAGAAGTAACTTTGCTGTTACCTTAATGGCGGTAACCTCGGCCTTGAAAGACAGAGATTTGCTGACAATATACCACCAATATATAATCCCCAATCAAATTTTAAGCCATCCATAAAGCAGCCCACTGTCTCTCTTCAACAACGGCTTCTTCAACGTCCCATTCATAACTCTCTCCCAGTTGAGCAACCAGTGAAAATGCCACCAGAGTTTGGCTTGGCGACTGCATGGTCCATCAGTATTTTCGGTTCATGGTCAGGAAAAAGGAAAGGAACATATATATATTAGAAAAAAATAAAATGATAAATTGTAAATGGCGCTTCTTTATTATGAAAATATATTTAAAATTAATCGTGAAATTTGTAAAATCATTTCATTTATTTTTTTATTGTGAACTCAGTTCCTTTACCGTTTGCAACGCTTCTCCTTCACCTTTTCCATTATATGTCAAGAATTTATAAGAAATTCTGAAAATAAAATTTTTTATTGCGCATTCATTTTATATTGCCACAATCGATAACAATAAATAGCGGCAATAAATTACTTTCAGTTAATCGATTATCTTTAATTGGCGCTGCATTTTACTCGCTTAAAAGACTCGAAAGGTAATTTTCTGCAAATAATAAATATGAGCATACCTTTTAAGCGCGCTTTAATTGTCACAATAAGAAAAAATTGAATAAAAAGTAATTTAGAAAGACACAAAGAACGCTGCAAGTGCAGAGACCAGTTCTACAATGGCGCCCAGTCTTTGCTTTTATGACAATTTGCATTATTACATAAGAAAATCGAAAGCAAAATGAGTTTTAATTTCATTCTGGACTACTTACACTCACACTCACACACATACACATTTATTTTTAATATAAAACTGTTTAAGTCATGAGCCATAAAGAGACCACTTGTTGTGCATTGCGCTTTTCCGCTTTTGACAGCTATGCGCTATTTGTGCGCCACAGAAGGCGTCTGGTAGCCAAATACATATGTGTGTATGTATATAAAAAGGGTGATTCACTTCGAGGTTCCGTGCTTAAAAAAAAACACACACAGAAACTTCAAATTTATTAGCGAAAGTTTATTGCCATTCGAAAGAATATTCCTTGGCCTTTAGTTTTTGAAGATTTTATTTTTTCAAATTTTAACCGCTGCTACGTCTCCGAAAGGCCATCCGTTGAGTTCTATTTTCGAAGACTCGTTTGAGCATTTCGACTGGCGTATGTTAAGCGTGATGTTTTGCTCCAGGGTCTGAATCTTTCGACTTACATATCCCCTCAAGTAAAAGTCTGACGGTGTGATATCACACGATCTTGGTGGTCCAAAATGTAAAAATCGCAAATTCTGCCGAGATCACGAGCATAAATTTCAGAAATCAAATAGTCGGTTATCACTGCGCGATAACGGTCGCCATTTACGGTTATGTTCTTATCGCAACCTTTTTGAAGAAATATGGAGCACAGGCCACACACTATATCATACGATTGTTTTTTCTCTTGAATCTCTTGAGGTTGCTTTTCGTTCCAAATGCGATCATTTTGTTTGTGGATGGAACCAGAAATGCGCTTCATCGAAATCGTCGGATCTTCTTGGAACTTTTCAAGAACCTATGAAGCAAAGTGATTGCGTGTGGGAAGATCGAACGGCTTCAGTTCTTGCACAAGCTGTGTTTACCATAAGTCAGTCGAGTCGACTATCCACGGTTTCCGTATACACTCTCGGCTACGGCTGCTATATTTTCTTCACTGCGTGCTGTCGTGGCCTATTCGGTGGAATATTATCCAATAATGGTTTGTCTAAACAGGCTATTGAAAAAGTACCTCTACACGTATTACCTGTTATATATATTTACTCGTAGACCTCGGTTAGGAAATGTCGCGTATTTCATAAAGTAGCTAATGGTATCATTTTATGACGCCATAAAGTTTTGTCTTGATGAAAATCAATTGTTAGAGAAAAAAAATACGGGCTTAATAACGTAGGAATACTTTATAGGGAGAAAAGAAGATGAAGAGCAATATTTTTAATTCTTTTAGATCGTTAATATTACTTTAGTGACTTCCTTCCTTGTTTTATTTATATTTTTTTGTCAACTTGTTGAAGCTTTCTATGTTTACTTGCGCTCAAAATGTAATATTGACTCCATAACTAGGTAGGTTGCCTTTTATATGTGCTTAGTGATTCGAGAACAAAACGAAATTTTAATCATCCAAGATCGCTTTATTGTGTTTCAAAAATTTCTACATTAGGATCTATACACTTTTGTAGGTCCTTGAACCGATTGTCTAAACATTTTTGGCACTTTGATTGAGGCATGTATCACCAAAACATGCTGTCAAAATGCATTAATCGTCTCTTAAGGTGTTGAAAAACGTTGAAGAGATTATTTGTTACAGGCGGGAATAAAAATAAATAATTTGCTTTTGGGCGACCTTCCCGAAATTCGTCTTGGCTTAATCCACGACCTCGATTGCATACACCAGACCATCGATAAACACTGGCTCTTGATGGAGCTTCAAGGATAAGAATGGAACTACGTTCATCGATACACTGTTGCTGAGTTAGTCCATGTGGAGAGTTTTAAAAAAATAATCGTGCTAAAATGTTCGCGATTTATTTCCATTTTTTTTGTCGATAAGAATATTTTAAGTTACTGTAAATAATAGCGCTGGTATGTCAAAACATTCTAAGTATGCATACCATCAAAAATATCAAACTTTACGATAAAATTGTGATTGCAACATTAGTATTGCCAAATGTCGATATATAAAAGGAATCCTATGTATATTTGTGCGGTTTCTAAGAGATGGTGTAACCTAACTACTTTACCATTTTTTAAATATTCTGAAAATGTGTTGGAAAGTTACTGTTCTTGTGCTTCTTTTTCAGTATACTACTTGTATGCAGTACACACTCACCAGAATAGAGTTCCTATCAGAACTTTATATCTAAAATTGGCTTAGCCGATTAATTTGTTATATCTTTTTAAACAAACGTACAAATTTTCAAGAACAAAAATAACAAAACACGTCAACTTCAGTTGCATGGAAACTTTTATAATCTTCACAAATTAAAAAGTGATCATGTAAGAACTGCATTTTGATCGGTCGGTTTGAAAAATTTCTTCAGAGCTTATACCGCTACCGCGGATAATGATTCCTGCCAAATTTCATGAAGATATCTTGTCAAGTAAAAACTTTTTTCATACAAGAATTTCATTTTGATCGATGAGTTTGTATGGCAGCTATATGCTATAGTGATCAGATTTCAAAGTTTTCTTCAGAGCTTATAGCGCTATCGTGGATAATGATTCTTGTCAAATTTCGTGAAGATATCTTGTCAAGTAAAAACTTTTTCCATACAAGAATTTCATTTTGATCGATGAGTTTGTATGGCAGCTATCTGCTATAGTGATCAGAGTAGAGAAATTTCTTCACATATTATAGCGCTATCGCTGATAATGATTGCCATTGATAATCTTGCCAAATTTCATTAAGATATCTTGTCAAGTAAAAACTTTTTCCTATAAATACATCATTTTGATCGGTCAGTTTGTATGCCAGCTATCTGCTATAGTTATCAGATTTGAATAATTTCTTCAGAGCTTATAGCGCAGATAATGATTCCTGCCAAATTTCATGAAGATATCTTGTCAAGTAAAAACTTTTTTCATACAAATACTTAATTTTGATCGGTCGGTTTGTATGTATGACAGCTCTAAGCTAGAGTGGTTCGATTTGAACAATTTCTTCAGAGCTTATAGCGCTATCGCGGATAATGATTCTATCCAAATTTCATGAAGATATCTTGTCAAGTAAAAACTTTTTCCATATAAATACTTCATTTGATCGGTCAGTTTGTATGGCAGCTATATGCTATAGTGATCAGAGGAGAGAAATTTCTTCAGAGCTTATAGCGCTATCGTGGATAATGATTCTTGCCAAACTTCATGAAGAGATCTTGTCAAGTAAAAACTTTTTCATACAAGAATTTCATTTTGATCTGCCGGTTTGTATGGTAGCTATCTGCTATAGTGATCAGTTTTCAAAAATTTCTTCAGGGCTTATAGCGCTATTGCGGATAATGATTCTAGCCAAATTTCGTGAAGATATCTAGTCAAGTAAAAACTTTTTTCATACAAATACTTTATGTTGATCGGTCGGTTTGTATGCCAGCTATATGCTCTAGTGATCAGATTTGAATAATTTCTTCAGAGCTTATAGCGCTATCGCGGATAATGATTCCTGCCAAATTTCATGAAGATATCTTGTCAGGTAAAAACTTTTTCCATACAAATACTTCATTTTGATCGATCAGTTTGTATGGCAGCTATATGCTATAGTGATCAGATTTCAAAGTTTTCTTCAGAGCTTATAGCGCTATCGCGGATAATGATTTCTGCCAAATTTCGTGAAGATATCTTGTCAAGTAAAAACTTTTTCCATACAAATACTTCATGTTGATCGGTCGGTTTGTATGCCAGCTCTAAGCTATAGTGTCCGATGCAATTTTTCCAAACAATAAACGCTTATAATTATACATTTTCTGTTATTGCTTATGTTTGCTAATACCTAACCTCACTTCATAAGCTCTGCCAATAGTTTTTATTAGCTTTTAATTTATTGTTGCGCTCATCGCACTCCCAGGGCAATTCATTACATTTGGCATTTGTGTAACAACATTAATTTCCGCCGTTTATTGCAAATTACAAATGCTGTGTCGTTTTTCATTTCGATACTATTGACATTTCTATGCGCCGCATGTGTATGTGGCATGCAACAGTTACAGCGTAGGTGACGGACGAGCGCGCCGCACTAGAAGAATCTAAGCTAGAAGCAGCGAGAGGAGAATACAGCACTTTTAAATTTATTTGCAGCGCTAGGACCACACCCTTTCTTTGTTATATGCATACATAAGTAGATACATATATATATTATATATATACGTATGTATGTGTGTGGTGTGCTTTGTTTACGTAGGGTCGAACGGAAGCCATCGCTTGTGGTTGCCACCCCGCTGATCAGTAGGGAATTTTAATTCTGCGCGCTAATTGATTGAACGTCTGCTGGGTCACCTTCGGTTACAGCCGCCGCAGCCGCATCCGGAACCCGCCGTTTGACGGTTGGCTGTTTGCTCAACTGTGAAGATATGGTAACTGGCCTTTATATGGCATTTTTCTAATCGCTACTCTTCTTAATGCTTGCAAATTCTTACTCGACTCATTGCGAATATGCAAATTAACGCTTTCCTTTTTCTCTCTCCTTCTCTTCTCTTTTCTATTTGCAGGTAATAAATTGCAAACATGCAGCCAGACATGGCAATAGTTTTAATGTGCACTGTGCGACATGGCGGAGAGGCTGGAAATTCCACACCACAATCATACTTTTTTACGATTTTTTCCAGCTGTCGCCACAAGCGCTCAGACGCTCGGCGACGCGGCAAAGACACTTGCACTTTGAGCTTTGTGCGCAATTGCAACGCCTGACACGGGCATTGCCGGTGTGTTGCTGCGTGTCTTCACACAGGCGAAAGTGTTAATGGATTTCTTTGCTTTTGTGTAAACAATTAATTAAGCTTTGTTTGTTTTGTTGTTGCGCGTTGTCTTGTTCGCTGCGCTTCCGCAGTGTTTTAGCTGATTATATTGATGACTGGTCAATAAGCGCTTATAAGCGGCGCAAATGCGGATGTAAGCGTACCGTACAGATATCTGGTACATACATATATGTATATATACCTATGTATGTTTATATACCTATGTACATATGTTTTTGTATATGTATGCATTGTTGAAAGTGGTGTACGATTTCTATTTAGAAATAGAGGAAATTGCATTTCTAACATAAACAAACAGTGGTGGTGGCCAGCACAGGGTGTTTTTTGGACTTATGCTTTTCGAAAAGGAATAAAACGCTTTGGCCAAGAACTTTGCTTTATTATAAAGATAAAGATTTGGCATTATATTTTAAAAATTCTAGCCGAGAGACAGATTTTTGATCACTTTTTATAGCTGTTGGAGCCGCATGTCAGTAATAAGGCCGTATATTCTCTGTCAATGATCTCAGTCTGATCTGCGTAGACAAGCGACTTAACATAACCTCACAAATAATAGTACTACGGTGTGAAATCACACGATCTTGCAGGTCTAGAATAATGGTTCGATCTTGAAAACCGCGCTATAGGCCCACGAGTTCACTCACCGAAAGACCGAGAGTTTCCTTCAAAAAATTTAATGTTTCGTTGGCTGTGTGGCATGTAGCGCCATCGTGTTGGAACCTAAAGTCGTCCACATCCACATCCTCCAAAGTCATTAATCATGGTCTTATAGCGTGCCGTATTGATTGTAACATTAAGGTCCGCTTTACTTTTGAGTAAATATATGTAGATCAATGATCCCTAAGTCCGTAGTGCATTCTACATGTAACGGTGTGTTAAAAACGGCTTACGTATGCTCAATGCGATAATTTCCTTTATTACAATTCCATTCAATCAAAAGTGAGCTTCATCGCTGAGCAAAATGGGCTTGCGAAAAGCGGGATCGTTGCTCCGAACGTGCGACGCGCTTATTGAGCGTTCGGTTTCAGCTCTTGCTCGAGTTGGATTTTGTAAGCTCGTAAACCAGGATACTTCCGTAAAATCTTCCTTAAAGTGGATAAGCAAAGCGATGGCCGATGGACACATGCGGGTCTTTTTCGGTACTTTGCTACACAGCAGCAGTAGTGTCTTCGAAGTCCAGCCATGGTTACTCGAATTACCGACTCTGCTGAGCGATTATGTCAATCGTATGATGGACCCAACCAAACAATTGTTTTGGTAATTATTTTGGTAATGTTCCGATGCTAGTCTGTTCATTATGGAATGACAAACCAAACTAAAGATAAATTACGAAAAAGCTGTGAAAAATACAAACTTATTGCCTTATTGAAAGCACACGTCTAAAAGAACACCCGTTCAAACAATCATAGCTACATATGAATACATAGTTTAAAGCAGGAAAGCTAAGTCAATTATTTTTTAGAATGCTGATAAGTAAAGAGGCATATTAATGCATATATTTGTGCTGGTTGGCGGAAAACAAGACACCAGAAAATTTGTGGTCTCTTCAATCCAAGTATTATTCCGAAGCTTTTGAATGCAATACCCCCCCTTTTTTTCTGGACATCTATTGGCATCAGATAACTTAGATTAGATATTTGATTAATCTTGAGAAAGAGCTTCATAAAAAATGCATTGCGATTAAACGCGCTTTCACTAATTTTCGGTACATTCGGTTCCTCAAAAGGGATTTGTTCACAGTAAGGTCTTATAAGCAGAGAGTCACCACCGTCACTATGGATGTGTGTATGGCTTGTCGCTATCCTGATACAACATAATTCCGCTAACTATTGGCTAAAGCTGACCGCTTCTAAGCCATCGTTTCCCTTACAATTAAGAATTTGGCCGTAGTAACAGCAGATTATTATTTTGTCAATCCAACAAACATATTTACAAAACTGTCCCGACCGTTAGTTCTGGCTTTTCCACCGTTTACGCCTACTAATCGTGATTCGACCACGACCGTTTTCGCTCAATAGTATCGTTGGTTATCCACTTTTCATCAGCAGTAAGCATCCGCTTCAAAAATAGACCGATATTGTTGTGTTCAGCAACGATTCGCAGATGAAAATTGGGTTCATGATTCGAACTCGACGATTTCCATTATATGATCAATATTTATTACAATTTGTCTTCCAAAACGTGGAAAACTGAATTGGCTATACAGTATCTCTTTGTTGTAGTATGATTTCAAATCTATCAATATACTAACCGTTTTTGAAAAAGAAAAAAACTTAGTATTGACCGAAGTCGACCCGAAACTGAGCATTGTTGACACTTTGATTAAAGTTTATATCCAGCACATCGAATTGCCGCCCGCTTTTATTATTACTGTTCCAAACAGGTTTGAACAATAAATAACAACCCTCGTATAAAAACCGACTGCTGTGGGATGAGGCAACAGGATGGAGACCTTTCCCCGCCACTGCTTCGTTTTTATATTTCGAAACTCCCCCAACTCCCCGAAAGATCGAGAAGAACGTCGGGCCTTGGAGTCGGTGACATGTGCTCGACTGTGAACGCCTATATTCCCGACCTTTCTCACTGCAAGAAGCCTAAAACTCTTGCCTTCTAAGGTCACATCAACCATATTTATGAATTGAGTGAAGGAAGACAGACCAGATCTCAAAAGTTTTGTCGAAGACGCAAAAATTCTGATACTCAACAACCATAAAGTTTTGAGTGTTCACTGATAGGTTGTAGACCTTCATTCCACATATCTCACCTTTACTGAACATGCGCTAGCCGGTAGGAGCTGAAGCAGGGACAAGGAAACGTCTCTTACTTACGAGGTAATCGCTTTGTTGATAATAAATTACGCTGTTCCAATATGACGGCCTGCATGTAGCTTTCAACTAGCAATAATCGCACCTCGGTAGAACCTCATGGGTTACGATATCGCCACTGCGCAAAGCAGCAAGCAGCTGAAGACATGTCAGCACATCGAACTCCAGTCTATAACAGAATGTTTCATAATGAATATCTGCATAGTGCTGCCTGCATGCTTAATTAATGCATTCCTCTTCCTCTGTAATGTTTCCACATAAATCACCCTTGCAGTCACCTGCTTGAAGTGAAAACGCCTGCAACGAACGTTTCTACAATAGGTCGACGAAGTACAGCAACACATCGACGTAATTTCAGACACTACAGACTTCAGTCGTACACTCAACACTATTCACAGTAGAACTATTAACACTTTTAACGAAATAAACCCATCGCAAACCGTGAGCTCATGTTGACGCGTAAAACCAGACCGACCCCTGCCCAGTTCTAGATATTGTACCAGTTTAAACTCCTACTTATCCAGCATAGACCCTGACCTACCAAATACTTCTTTGCATGCAGAGAGTCGCCGCTTCAAACTAACCATCTCTTCGCATGCCTCAACAAACGCTTTCACATACAAAGCCTTCCTCATGGTCCGTCAATATGATAGTTGATTTTCCTGTAAAAAAGTCCTAGGTACTCCAAACTTTGATGGCCGCAACTCTGTCGATCTCTAATGGTTACCGAAATCAATAAAAAATTGTGTTTCGATTCTTGTACTCCTTTGTGTCTGAGTCATCGGGAAGAACATGTGACCAACTTCTATTTTAAGATATTTTCTTAAATATTGAAATGAATGTCAACGCCGTGACGGTTAGGAAATCAGTAAGATTTGCACAAAAATGGTCTGCGTTGTTGCGGAATAATCATAAAATATCCACAAACAAAAATAACAACTTCAGCAAAAATAAATGCAACCGAAATAAAACCGAGAAGCGGAAGCAACAGCAGCCGGTTTTCGTGCGCCTCAACTTGACTTTGTCGCAAAGCAGCACGCTACAACAACAACAGCAATTTAGACAAGACTTGCATTTAACACGCGCAGCTTGTAAACGGCTGTGTTGCCGGCAGCGCCCACGCCACGGTGTACCCGGCTACTTAGACTGCGTCGCAATGCAATTGTTGTTTTTGCTTTTTTTGTTACACCAGTTTGACCATTCGCCGCCACAACACGTCAGCAGGTAGCTTTTGCTCGCATTTGGCCAGTGGTGTAGGTTCCGCCGCTACATAGTGCCTCCGCGCTGCAAAGTGCTTTTTTGGGCCGGATCAACTGCTGGAACAACAACAATAACAAGTAGTTATGCCCATAACAACAAAGTATTTAAAAAGTTGTATGCACTTTAATGGCAACAACACGATTTGTTATGCACACTGTAAAGGCGGTAGGTGTTGTTGTTGTTTCGATTGTTATTGTTGCTTTGGTGTTAAGTTGCTCGGTCGTCAGTAGGCCAATTTCATTCATGAAAACTATCAATGGCAGCTGCTTAATGCAGATTTTCACTAGCTTGGCTCTAGCAAAGAGAGTTGTTGTAGGTTTAAAAAGTCAACAATGGAAACTATGCTTTTGGTATATCTAGCCATCTTCTTCTTCTTTAGTGGCGTAGACACCGTTTGCGTGGTTTTAGCCGAGTTTATAACAGCGCGTCCGTTGTTCTTCCTTTTCGTTGTTTGGCGTCAATTGGCGATTCCAAGTATAGCCTGGTTCTTCTCCACTTGGCCTTTCTAACAGAATGGAGGTCTTCGTCATGAGCTTCTCAGAGCTGGATTATTTTCATGCATTCGGGCGGCATGACTTTTTCAACGTAGACGCTACGAGGTGTGTTCAAAAAGTATCGCGAATTTTTTGTGGCGTTGTGTTGGTACTCATGTCACTCACTTATGCTGACAAGCTCGGCCATTTTGAATGTTCATTTAATTGTTGACAGCTGCTTTGCTTGCGCGTGTTTTGGGTCATCTTCGATATTTACTTATTCGAAAAAATGGCACAAAGAACCTGTATCAAATTTTGTGTGAAAAACGAAATTAAGTGCGCGAATGCATTCCGAATGTTGACTGTGGCATACGGAGAAGCTACCTTGGACCGAAGCAACGTTTATCGGTGGTACAAAATGTTCTCAGAAGGCACTAATGATGCCGCAGCCACCGTATTCCCCTTAGACTTTTCCTTGTTCCCTAAACTGAAGAGGTCCATGAAAGGACGACGTTACGCTTCTCTGAATTTTCAAAACTAATACAATGTCACCTTATTTTTTGGGCACAATTCAATGTCGTGGTATATCTTGTACAGCTCATCGTTCTATCGACTGCGGTATTCGCCGTTGCTAATGCGCAAGCGACCATAAATCTTCCACAGAACCTTTCTCTCGAAAGTTCGTGACGCCAACTCATCGGATGTTGTCATCGTCCATGCCTCCGCTTCATATAGCATGACGGGTGATAGTGAATTATAAAATTTGGTCTTTGTTCGTCGGGAGAGGACTCTACTTCTCAATTGCCTGAATTGAGAGTAGCACCTGTTGGCAAGAATATTCTGCACTGGATGTCAAGATAGACGAAATTTTTTACGACTTGAAGTTATGACTGTCAACAGAGACGTGGGATCCATATCGCGAGTGCGCCAACTGTTTCTTTCAAAGGAGAAGCAGAACTACCGACAACGACCAATGAAAATGGTATCATCGGCTTACGCCAGCAGCTGTACACTCTTATAGAAGATAATACCTTTTCTATTTAGCTTTGCAGCTCGTATTATTTTCTCCAACAATAGATTGAAGAAGTCATGCGATAGGGAGTCTCCTTATTTGAAACCTCGCTTGGTATCGAACGGCTCGGGCAGGTCTTTCCCCATACTGACGAAGCTTTCGGTGTTGCTTAACGTCAGCTTACACCGTATTAGCTTTGCAGGAATTCTTTCATTGGGGTATTTCTTGCATGGCGGGCCCCAAACCCGTCGCACATCCTTGAGGAGGGAGGACTCACCTTAACCCGCCTTCAAACGGATGTTTTTTTTGGCTACCTAGAGGATACTTGGTCTAAGAGCGAAAGTCGTGAGATACTTGAGCCATATGTAAAGCATTCGTTTCTGGCCACTCCCAAGTAAATGATGCAGAAAAAATTTTCTTCACTTGCGTGAACTGAAAATAATATACTCAACTTAAGGCATATATCTTTGTACTCGTCCTGAGATAACGTAATGGAGCTCAGATATATGCCTTAATGCTTTTGCAGCAGGTGTGTAGAGGAATCTTCTAATTTAAATTTGATTTGATGACTTAATTAGGATTTAACAGTTATATTTTACTATCCCTCGATAGCGACATTGCAAGGTTTTCCAGCAACATATTTTTATCTAGATTTAACCACAAACTTTATTATTACGCAATGAATCAAGCATTTAATTGGGAAAACGCCAAAAGTCACACATTTGATGGTATCACGAAGCGAATGCCCACCTGTGAGCCGCAGTTATTGCAACAGCCAAACAACTGTGCCTGCTGTTCTGCTATTTGATGGGAGCTCAGCATCAGCGGTTGCCATCTAATCGGAAAATCGCTTATTTGCCAAGCAAATCGCCAAAAAACACGTGTGGCAGTGGCACCAGCTAACTGACTGACAGCTTGACAGCCTGACAGCCTGACGTTCCGGCAGACGTGTGGAGCGACGCAGTGACCGAGTAAGCTGACTTGACGCGTCAACAGACGGAACAGTAACTCAACGGTTCAAGCTTAGTGCGTGCATTAGTCGTTGTAGCGCATAAAAACTGCAAACTATTCTTGAACATTGAACTCATGTTCTGTTTTCACGAGGCGCATAAGCTTGCGTCGAGCATTCGCGCTGTATTTGGGCGTGAATGACACACTGCTCTTTGGTTTTGGAGCTTGATGGAGTCGCCACTGATGGAACATATTCTTTTGGCAGCACAGAAGTGTGTGAGTGAAGCGCTGAATGAATGAATAGCTGACTGTCTGACGGATTTACTAGTTGGTTGGTTGGCTGTTTAAGCGAGCGCATGAATGAATGACTGTCGGACTCGTTAGTGGGCTGGTTGAATACCGTTCAGCCTCTTTCTTGTCTAAATGACGTATCCAGTGCTTAGCTTCGCTGCCTGCGCGCTCTGGATGATCACTGATGAGACGCGCTCTCATAAGTATATGTAAGCTGCTTGGCTCAAAGCCTTTGCTGGCTGGTTGACTGACTGACATTTGAAGTAACTAGCTGCCTGTCTGTCGACCGTATGCTTTGTTGACTGCTTTGTGTTTCCGCTGAAATGAAAGCAACTGTGACGGCAATGACAGCAGAAATGAAGTACGTACCATACTTACGAGGCTTGCTGCTGCCTATTGCCCTTCAGTCGGCGTGCCGTCAAGTTCAGCTGCCAGTAGAGCTTCTAACTGACGTACGGTAAATGGCGTGACGACATGGTAATTGGTTATTAGGTCATTCCGGAGGTGGTCCAACTGATAAATATGTACCACGCGGTATATATTATATAATATGTGCGCGCAGAACTCCGATGGGTGTTTGCATGTGCCATTTATTTCACGTTGCGGTTTTATTATCATTCCGTTTTCGCAGTGTGTATGTGTAGAACGCTAAAAGTGTCACATGACAGTTTAAAATTAATTAACTGTTTGCTTAAGTGGGAATTTATGGAGTGTGTGGCAATCGTAAATTAACGGAATGCAGTTATGTTATAATTTACATGTCAATTAAATTTCATTAAATTAAAGAAACAAAAATTTCAATAAAGTCAAATGAAAATAATAAAAATCAGCGATATTTATTAAAAATAATTGAAATCATTTTAACAGGTCCACATTTCAGTTCATTAAATAAAGTCTCTATAGATTCGTAATTGACTGAAATTGAGAAATTGAGTATTGGCCGAAAAATTGCAAATACGTTCGAAATTCATTTTTTTATTAATATTCAATCAAGTACTTAACGGAAACTTATAATATTAACTGTACTTGAATTCTGACTGAAACCAAATTGAAGCTAATTTAGTTGAATAACTAATTACTTTTGTAGTCTTTTGTAATTAATTAAATTAAATTATATA
>NW_017537045.1:4278306-4302852 GCF_001853355.1 Bactrocera latifrons | reverse complement strand
TATATATTTACAGTAAATTCTCAAAACTTAGTTTTATAACATTGTTCTAACACTCCCCTTATTAATTAACCGTTAACATGGATTTTTTTCAAAATCTTTTTTTGGTCGCCTTTCGTTATTTGCTGGAGGTTATCTCCCACAATGCATAAATTTTTCTTCAACTCTGAGATTTTTTTTTAATATTTTTTATTTTTGTCTTAAAAGCTTGTTAATTTGGTATTTGCCTGCAAATATTGACAGCAACATGCCATAACCTTAAATTATTGCGATTTGCTAATTTGCTGGTTAAACCAGCAAGATGAAAGAACCAAATATGTATGTGAAGAGGGAATGAGAATTAACCCAGAACGACAAATTCATACACTCTTTTAAAATTTTGTCTTGAATTAGTAATACCAGAAACGCCCCTCTTACATTACGATTAGTTTTGCCTGAAACTTTCGACACAGTTTCACAAGCAGCCGACGACAGAAGATAAATCGCTTGCTATAAAATGCCAGCAGATGAAATCAACAACGCTTAACTAAAAAATAAATGCCAAAATAAGTTAATAAAAACGCCCACTTACTTATAGGGTGTTCGCAAACAGTAAATAAACATAAGTGAAAAGCCAAACAGCGATTAAATTAAGCACGGAAAACATGAAACATAAATAAATTAATGTTAAAACGCCATTTCAGTATTTTTGTATTTTCCAGTAACCCAATTTCATGTGATTTTTAACTGTCAGCAATCGGCTGACAGACGGGGGTTGGGGTGAGCCAACTACTTATCATTTATTTCTGCGGTTTCTGTGTCAATATTTCTTATTTGCCAAACGTTGTGGGCAGCGTTGAGGCGACGGGCTTTCGCGGCATGTTGTTGCTTTCACTCGGTCTGATATCATCAGCTGTTCTCCATCGCCTCCGCCACACCACGGGCACTGTATTTACATATTAGCGCCTCCTGACGTTTGTTTACCTCGCCGTCGTGTAAAATCGTTTTGATGCACAAGTTCCATTGAACTCGTGCGGTGTGATCGGCAGATGAGTCGTGTTGCCGGCGCGCCCCAATTTATGTAGTAAATACGTAAAGTCGGCAAAATGTTTTCTTTTGCTATTTGCTTGCCACAAATTTACTGTTGTTTGACGTTTCGTCGAATTGTGTGAATTAATTGATTTGCATTTCGTTTTGAGCAGCTTCTTAGTGTTCTTACAGAACACGTAGAGCATAGTACTTAAAGATAGAACAGATGCTCATACGAAAAAATTGAGTTTTTCCATTGTGCCCTCTTCTATATTACATATGGTCACAAAGGTCCAGTACTTTAAATAATTCCAGGCACTTGCTGGGCGCGAGTGAGGGGATGGGACCCCTGTCCACGTAGATGAAACCTTGGGCCTAGAACCTGGTTCTACAAATTGCTGCACAATCTAGCTCAGTTGTTCTGTAGTTTACTGTTCCATATCGCAAAACCGGCAGTTTGCGCAAGAGACCATGACCAAATGGGCAAGTGCTTCCTGAGCCTACAGTGCCCTGTTTAGAGCGCTACAAGGAGCCGGAATTCGTTTCCGGGGATGTTTGATTATATCTCTAAGCCTTGAAGGTTGTAGCCTGCCGATAGTAGCTTGGCATTATTGCTGGCAGTGCCGTTCTCCCCACTCCCCACTCCCTCCTTCGGGCGAAGCAACTCTTTAACGGTGGGGGTCTCCACCACAGTGCTACCCCTTTATGCCTCGGCCCCCAGATAAGGTGTACGTGGTTGCAAACTGATAGGCGGTTCAGCCTTCTTATGCACTCCTCCACTAATAGCGATTTGACTTCATAAACTGCGGTCGGTTTTAGTACCGTTTCACTACAACTGATCGTTAGCGATGTGCTGGTTGCGATGACGATTGTTTTCTGCACACTGACTTATAGCAAATCCGCTATCATACCCCCATACAGAACCCGGGTTGGGAATGCGACCATAAAGGAGATATGTATCTGTGCGTAGCCGCTCTGAATTGCTTTTTACTACCCCTTAAGAACTTATATGTAGTCAGAGACATGAAAAAATTGCAATTTTAAATAACTTTTTTTTGTCAATAAATTATTTTACTTTCCAAAAGTAAAAAACATCCACATCATCGTTTGGTGTTACAACGCTTTGTGAGTTTTGCGCGCTGCACATGTGACCTTCCAGTTTTGTATGCCAAGCTTCTTCATGTCTACCTCGAGTTCGTCAATCCATCTTGATCGCGATCTTCCTTTTGCTTTATTGATGGATGCTGTGGCCCGGTACTATTTTCGTCTGCGCTCTCTTGTCGTTACTTGGCCGAACCATCTTACTTGCTGCGCTTTCATAAGGCGTATCATATTTTCACCTATTATAAGCTTGTCTAGCTTATGATTTCACTTTATTTGGCACTCGTGTTTATCGCTTATTGGGACAGAGATTTTTCTTAGGGTCTCTCTTTCTAGTAGTACACTGGTCTAATAATGGTTTGGTATAGTGCCAGTTCATATTGGCAACAAGTAGTTTTGATTTGAAAACTTTGATTAAGGACGCGTGTAACCTATTGGCTGTTTGTATGCTCTCTTTGATACGCAGGCTCATTGTGTTATCGTTACTGAGTTGTAAGCCCAAAGGCTAGTAGGATTATGAGGCGATTATAAAATCTCTTCTATTCAACCATCATCCTCACCTACGCATCGGCGCGACCTCTCGATAACAAAAGAGGCTGTGATGACCCATAACAAAAGAGGATTCGAAAAGCGCAGTAGACAGCCGTTTGTGGGCGGCATAACCTTATTAGCAAACATGTATGTTGAAATGGCAATCACACAGTTTGATGCGCAGCTACCACATGGCTGGAGTTCGGCCTTGCCGCTGACAACCGACCCTAGCTAGCTTACTTTTATTTTTAAAAATTGATTGTAATATTTTAACAGTTGTTTGAACTTCGAACAGCATCAAGCACCCGCTTTCAATAATTTCAAATTTTTAATTGATAAAAAAGCTGCCTTAATTGAATTGTTCTTAAAATGAATTGCCCTTGACTCTGAAGTATTTTTGTTATGCTACATACTCGAGCATAAAACAGACGCCTTAGCGCTACTGAAATAAACGTTTATGCTTACGAAAACAGCTGTCCCTCTAGAGATGTATGCGCCATGCAGCTACCACTTAAGTGAAAATGAAAGAGCGCAGGCCTGCAAAGTACATCAAAAAACATTAGTAAGCAAGCACTAAGTTAACGCGCTTTCTTCACACTTTTCTCGCCCGAAAAGAGCGAATAAGTAAACACGCCTACCGCGGCCATTTAGTACACGCGTGTTAATTGACACCAATTCGACCGGAGCGCCGTCGTCAGCCTGAAATCAAGCCAGCACGCTGACGTGGAATATTTCTGAAATTCTGTTAATCGCTTATTGTCGCTTGTTTCAGCAGCTAGGCAAGTTTTGTCAACTGTTTTTAAGTTTTTTGCTTTTCGGATTTTGCCCGCAATCGCCTAATTGCCCCCATTTTTAAACTGCTCGATTTAGCGGTCGTAAACTCTGTGTTTTCACGCAAGTTTTGAGTTTTTTTTTTAAATAAAATTAAAGTTTTTTATTTTACTATTTGATTTTTCTTTTTTTTAAACAATGTTTTCTTTTCGTTGACTTATTGTCAAAGTGCTCACACGATCGCGCTTTGTTTTAATTGGCTTAGGCGCTCTCGTTCGATTACTACTTTCGAGGCTAATTGAGTGCGCGCTCGCGGCTAATTAAATCAAATTGAAATTCCGTTGCTGTCGATTTGTTAGGCAGGCTTTACATTCACGCATTCACTTATTTAATTATTTTTTGTGTTACTTTTTTATTCTTGATTTGCTGTTCATTAGCGTTGTTAAGTGCATTTAATGGTGATTTCTGTAAGCAAACTGCATTTGACGTTGATTGCTTTTCAAATTGTAGAATTTGTTACGAAAGCGGTGAAGGCGAGTCAGAAAAAAATATAACAATCAAAGTAGCTAAATGTTTCAAGATCACACTTGGAGACATAGACACGTGTCTAAAGTCAAAGAAATTATGGGAGTAAGTTGTCTCTCAGCAGTTCAAAGCGTGTTTCACGCTACAGAGGTTTAAAAAAAATGATCCATTGCGAGGATCGTTACCTTGTTTTTAAGAAATAAGGGGAATGTCTATCTTGCTGGCCAATCGATCGGTCCAAAATGTGAAATTTAAATTTGTTTACATTTTGTTGACGACTTTTGCTAAACATTTATGGATTAGTCTTTGACACTGTAATGACAAACACATATCGAAGTGTTCCCTCAATGAATCCATTAAGGTTGCCCTTCGTACCGAATGCGAAAATTTTGCTTGTTTGTATATACATAAAGCCAGAAACGGGCTCTATCGCAGAACAAAATTTGGCTCGAAAGAACTTTTCAAGAACACACAGAGTGAAGCGATGTCGCTTGGGTAGGTCGAGCGGCTTCAGTTCTTGCACAAGCTGTATTTGGATCGCTTTCAATGTCGACGTAAATTGCGCCAAGTCTTTACATACATACTTACGTCAGTCCGAGTTACTGTGAACGGCGCCGAATCGACACTCCACGGTCTTCGTGAATACTCTCAGCTACGGCTGTTATATTTTTTTCACTGCGTGCTGGAGGCGGTCTATTTGGTCGATTTCTTTTATAGTAGGAGGAAGCATCGATAGCCAGAGTACTTCCAACTCAAGACTTTCCCATTGAACCACAAGATAAGGTATAACTTCATGGGAGTGACAAGACATTTTATGTCTCCTCTATAGCACGAACGGACTGGCACTTATTCTGCTGTCGCTGCCGTAATATTGTCGTGATGGAAGTTGCCGCTTCGCGAACAGCTTTCAAAGGGCTAACACATAAGTGCAGTCAAATTCTTCACCATTAAACTACCATATAGTGCCGTTTCTAACTTTTCCCTTATGTTTCGAAACCGAGGACAATGGAAAAACCGAAGGAAAAATGTTCAGAGCCCTATCTTGACTCCGTATACATCGAATAATTCGGAAGGACGTGTTTTTGAAGCCTCTGAAGCACCCATACCCGCTTAATATTTGGGTCAGGTGGAAATACGGGTACCCATGTTGTCTACTTATCCACGTATGGATGTTAAGTATAGGTGTGTGGGTCCACCGTACCTTCGTTGAGGTTCGCCACCGTTGCTGCCATATAGTTGTGCTCTTGTTTCTCTCTTCTCTCTCTTTTGGATTTCCGTAATTGGCGCTGATAGTTCATATGAATAATCTCGAGAACTTGTCGCCCTGAATGTCTTCGGTCGAATATTATCCAATAATTAATCTCAAGATAGGTGATGGTGTTGCGAATAGTACGCGCAGTAGGCCGAATTATGTTGACCATAAATTGAGGGAAAAGCGCGAAACACATTCTCGATATGTGAACCGGTCTACGGAGAGGGGGCTTAGGGGTCAAAAAATCAATTTTCACTTTTTAGTTGATTCGGATGGAAGATTTCATTTCATGCGAAATGCGAAGACGATAATCAACAGAAACACTTACACAAATGTGATAACAGAACATGCGGAAAGAGAGACGAATGAAAACAAGACAACAGCAGCTGCGCGGTATTAGAGTAAACGTCACTTYTWCAGTGTTACTTTTTTAAATGTTCCACACTAGCAACTTACACGATGAACTATAATAATATTCCGACCAAAAACAATACTTACTGGACGTCCTTGAAGCCTCTGGAAAGGAGAACAATTAATGAGATAAGGAGAAACTGAGGAAACGAGTTGTTTATTTTTAACAGCTGTTCCCAGAAAACTAGTTTTCGCACGTTAGCTCCCTTTTCGTAGACCAGGTCACATATAATTACGACTTTTTGTAATAAAGTTGAGCGATTTGTGAACGTTGTTCAGGCGTAGGTCTTTCCAAATATTACTATACAAAAATAATCTGACAGCTCGGCACAACTCAGGCGCGTTCTGTCGTAAAAATGCTATTGAAACAAGTAAGGAAGGGCTAAGTTCGGGTGTCACCGAACATTTTATACTCTCGCATGATAAAGTGATAATTGAACCGATTTCACCCATATTTGGTACATGTCATCAGGGTGTTAAGAAAATATTATATACCAAATTTCATTGAATTCGGTCCAGTACTTCCTGAGATATGGTTTTTGGTCCATAAGTGGGCTACGCCACGCTCATTTTCAATTTTTAAAAAAGGCCTGGATGCAGCTTCCTTCTGGCATCTATTCCGTAAAATTTTGTGTTTCTGATGTTTTTTGTTAGTCGGTTAACGTACTTTTAGTAATTTTCAACATAACCTTTGTATGGAAGGTGGGCGTGGTTATTATCCGATTTCTTCCATTTTTGAACTCTATATGGAAATGCCTAAAAGAAACGACTCTATACAGTGTGGTTGACATAGCTATAGTAGTTTTTGAGATATGCACAAAAAAGTTACTAGGTTGCGGGGCCACGCCCACTTTTCCAAAAAAAATTACGTCCAAATATGCCCCTCCTTAGTGCGATCCTTTGTGCCAAATTTTAATATATTTATTTACGGCTTAGTTATGACATTTTATAGGTTTTCGGTTTCCGCCATTTTGTGGGCGTGACAGTTTGCCGATTTTGCCCATCTTCGAACTTAACCTTCTTATGGAGCCAAGAAATACGTGTGCCAAGCTTCATCATGATATCTCAATTTTTACTTTTAGTTACAGCTTGCACGGACGGACGGACAGACGGACGGACGGACAGACAGACAGACAGACAGACATCCGGATTTCAACTCTACTCGTCACCCTGATCACTTTGGTATATATAACCCTATATCTGACTCTTTYAGTTTTAGGACTTACAAACAACCGTTATGTGAACAAAACTATAATACTCTCTTTAGCAACTTTGTTGCGAGAGTATAAAAAGTACCTCTACTTGAATCATCCTTTATTGCCACCTCGAAATAATGTGCGACCTTAATGCGCGTCCTATTATTTTTCGTACTTTTATTACTTATATTTTTGTTGTACATGATGTTGTTTTTGTCATTTGCCTTCAACCACAAATTTCACCGAGTGTATGCACTTGCGATATGTTTCTAAAATACGCATCTTCCAGGTTGACAACTGACAAATGCTCGTACCGCCGCCATATAAATACATACATATGTACATATAATCAAACGGTTTATCATTTCGTGTCAATGATGGCGTTATGCAGCGTAACGCCAAGCTAAGAGTTATATAAAAGCAAAACGAAACGAAAACTCGCAATAAACAAATAAATTGTTCCGCAAAAAATTGCATTTACAACACAACAACGGTAATAAAAACAACAACAACAACAATATTAATAATAATAATAATATAGACCTCGCTCTTGTCAGTATGTCTATCCTTAGAGGAATGTCAAAGCTAAAACAAAATATAAGCAAATAGTACAGCAATAACATTCAGCGATTTGCTCTACCGACCGTCCTTCCGTTCGCCTCTCGGCCCCTGTGCTGGTTTTGCAAGCATGAAGCAACGGCTTCGCGGATGCATGTCGCGCCTTTTCAGGATGCCCTCAATTACTTTTCGACAAATGTTTGCTGCTGTTGTTGTTTTTGCTGTTGCATGTTGCGTGCCACATGATAAATGCCGCACAATTACTCACACATAAATAAATAAACACTGCAACAGTTAAAACAACAACAACTGCATGCAGAAACGCATATGCTACACAACAACAATAGCAACATCGACAACAGCAGCGTCATTTGTCCGTCCACTTGCGTATATTCGTAAATAAAATTTCGTTTCTTCGCTGAAGGAAACAAATTTGCCAAATTAATTTTACCGTAAATGGAGTTCCGCGGCATGGACAGACAACAATGCCCATGCAATTGACAGGCTAACAAATAGCTGACACAATTACTCGTTTGGCCGGTCGTTGGCAGAGAGGATGAGCTCGAGCGCCGATCGAATTGTTTGCTGATAAAAATGCAGGCGCGTAAAGCGAGAGCATAACATTAAGTGAGAAGCTGGCATAAGGAGGTACCAAGAATAATGTGGTCTCCTTCAGTTTTTATAACGAAAAAAGCTGGAGAGCGCATCAAAGTTCTAATGTAGGCTAATTTTTATACTCTCGCAACAAAGTTGCTAAAGAGAGTATTATAGTTTTGTGCACATAACGGTTGTTTGTAAGTCCTAAAACTAAAAGAGTCAGATATAGGGTTATATATACCAAAGTGATCAGGGTGACGAGTAGAGTTGAAATCCGGATGTCCGTTCGTCCGTGCAAGCTGTAACTAAAAGTAAAAATTGAGATATCATGATGAAACTTGGTACACGTATTTCTTGGCTCCATAAGAAGGTTAAGTTCGAAGATGGGCAAAATCGGCCCACTGTCACGCCCACAAAATGGCGAAAACCGAAAACCTATAAAGTGTCATAACTAAGCCTTAAATAAAGATATTAAAATGAAATTTGGCACAAAGGATCGCATTAGGGAGGGGCATATTTGGACGTACTTTTTTTTTGGAAAAGTGGGCGTGGCCCCGCAACCTACTAACTTTTTTGTACATATCTCAAAAACTACTATAGCTATGTCAACCAAACTCTATAGAGTCGTTTCTTTTAGGCATCTCCATATACTGTTCAAAAATGGAAGAAATCGGATAATAACCATGCCCACTTCCCATACAAAGGTTATGTTGAATATCAGTAAAAGTGCGTTAACCGACTAACAAAAAACGTCAGAAACACTAAATTTTACGGAAGAAAATGGGCGTGGCGTCGCCCACTTATGGACCAAAAACCATATCTCAGGATCTACTCGACCGATTTCAATGAAATTCGGTATATAATATTTTCTGAACACCTTGATGACATGTTCCAAATATGGGTGAAATCGGTTCACAACCACGGCTGAAATCTCGATTATCACTTTATCATGCGAGAGTGTAAAATGTTCGGTGCCAATCGAACTTAGCCCTTCCTTACTTATTCTTAGTTTTATTAGAGACTGCTTAAAGAATCACATTCCTCGCTTTTGAATGACGCTTCTTAATAGTATGTGTGTGAGAACTGTCATTAGATAAGTGTAATCGTCTCAATCTCAAATGATTTGTCTGAGTTTAGAGAGTCTAAAGTCAGAAGGTGAGAAAGCTACAAATCAAATGAATTGTCTGAGTGTAGGAGTCCCGATATGTGCTGCTTTAATTAAGGTATTCATATTTTTGTTGAAAAGAGAGAAAGATTAAGACATAGTTTTATTACACAAATTTATTTTGCGCGTTCAGAATAATATAACATTTTATTTCATCTGATCCAGGAAGGATTTTCACTATTATAAACACATTGTGACAAAGAAGTACCCGGAAATTGTAAATAAATCACAAAATATTGAACTATTCATCAACATTTATTTTGTCGCCAACACTTTTCATAATTAATTTTTTGGATGGCTTTCAGCTTCTTCAGCGAATTTTTTCTTATCTCTTCGTTCGACTGAAAACGGATTCGATTCCGATGATTGTTGATTTGTTTGCATGTCAAACTCATTAACCCATGTCTCCTTGGCAGTTATAATGCTTTCCATGAATTTGGTATCGGAATTCGCATTTGAAATAAATTCTTTGTTCAACATTTTTATCCATTGTAAAACACTCCTTGAGATGTACCGATTTAAACAGCTGCAGCAGCTTGACAGATCACGCTCATATTGTACACCGTAATTAAGGACAGTTCTACCAACTTAGCAACATACTTCTTTTTTGAAAAGTCATTTACCCGATGAAACTAAATACGGGGTGCTTTTTTGCAACAATGTATACTTAAAATAGGTTAAAGCAGCTTTAAATTGCCACCTAATTTAGTCGATTAGCTAATTTTCTATATTTAAAAAAGTTGCTAAATATCTTAATCTTTACGCATATTTCTACCTGAATATTTCTGTATAGGGTATACTAAGTTTGCCGCGAAGTTTTTGGCATCCAGTAAGTAAGATATCTTTATAAGGTTCATTAATATAACATATAATGACCAGCGCGACAATCTCAGTCGATTTAGGTACACAATGAGTCGTTGTCTGTGAAAACGCAAACTAGTCCCTCATTTTTTAGATATCGAACTGAGATTTCGGAAACGTCCTTTTCTCTCATTTGTCAGAACTCCCGATACCTCATATATGTAGGTGCCATACAGACCGAATAAAAATTGTTTTATTCGACAAAATATCTTAACGGAACTTAGCATGGATTATTGTCCGAAGCAATGGTAAAATCGCCAAACAAATTAGTCAGATCGGACCACTATAGCATATACAGAGTTTGTCCGGGAAGTAATAGGTCTGAGTTCCGATACCTCATATATGTAGGTGCCATACAGACCAAAATAAAATTTTTTTATTCGACATAATATCTTAACGAAACTTAGCATGGATTATTGTCCAAAGCAATGGTAAAATTGCCAAACAAATTAGTCAGATCGGACTGCTATAGCATATACAGAGTTTGTCCGGGAAGTAATAGGTCTGAGTCGATTTAAAAAACTTTATTGAATAAATTGTTACAATTATTTAAAAACTTTCAAAATAGGCTCCATCAGCATCGATGGCCTTGAAAGCCAAGGTGCATACTGTTTAGACCTTTCAAACTTCTCTGTCGCAAATTTACCGAGTTTCACACAAAATTTAATCGCGTACCTCTGCTCCAACGAACGCTGTATTTTCGGCTTGCACCACTCACAGAAACACATCCTGACTCTCCAGGTGCTCGAAAATAACTGACCAGCCGTTCGTTTACCGAATCCAGTCGCTCCGAAGTACAGTCGCGGCGGAAGAAAATCTGTCCCATTACTTTCCGGACAAACCCTGTAGCTGCCATACAAACTTAAAGGAATATATCGGTAGATGCATCAAACCGTTGAATAAAGTGATACTTATACATTTTTCGAAAAAAATATAAATAAAGAAATATATCAATTGAGTCAAGCTAAAATGTCTGAAATATTATTTATCATTTATAAGAAAAACTTACGTAAGATTCGCAATTTACCGGAAACAATTCACTATACATTCACTACCAACATCGCCTCATTTAAATAGAATTAACTGTAAACAAATTATGATGCTACAACGGTGAATCGTGTAAGATTTACACGATAAAAAATTGCAAAAATCACGAACTGGCAGCCCAACTAATTAAGAACAAATTAAAATGCACGTGCAAAGCACTTAAAGCCGTGATTGCTATGAAAAATGCAGACAGGTAGGAAACACATGAATGAATACGGTACTAGGGTGGGCAAAAAAACACTTTTAATTTATCTGCAAAAGATTCCACACAAGAACATTGATAGTGATCGTTCAGTTTGTATGACAGCTATGTGCTATAGTGACTGGATCTGAACGATTTCTTCGGGGATTGCACCGTTGCCTCGAACACTTACTCATGCCAAATTTCGTGAAGATTCGTTGAAAAGAGTTTAGAGAGTTGTAAAAGAGTTTTTCATACAAGAACTTGATTTCGGTAGATAGGTTTGTATGGCCACTGTAGTATAGGTGCCATATTGGCGGTTCTGACAAATGAGCAGGTTCTTGGATAGAAAAGGAGGAAAGGCAATTTCCTTATCGATACCTCAAAAACCGAGCGCTTTTTGCCAAAATCAACTCGTCCAAAAGTTATTTGAGATTAAAGTCTAACCTTAAATCGTAGAAAATATTTTTTTAATTCATTCACAAAATAATGCTTCAAAATCGCAAAATAGTGATACTAAGTGCTTAAACCGTTACCCAAACTTGTCGTCAATTTGGACGATATTTTCCAGGCAGCCAATGATAAAAAAATTAAATTTTATTTTTGCCCCAGCCTAGTGTTAGTGCATAATATACAAATTAATCTTCACACTCACCAAGAATAAACAGCTTGCACAGCTGAATTGTAATTAAACAGCTTGAGTGAATAACTCACTGGCAGTTAAGTCGATCGAGCCGTCAGTTGACGGAGAGCTGAGTGATCAGGTAAACATGCGTTCGTGTGTGTGTGCGTGCATCTAAGTATATAGTATACCTACTACTCATCCGATATTGGTATATGTAGACAAACACTAAATTGTTTTCTTATTAACTTTTGGTTCTTTTGGGTTTTCCACAGCTCCTTGCCTCCCCTTGGATTCCACTGTCATCTCGAAGTGACTTCCAGCCCGCACTCTGAGTAAAATGTTAATAACTGACACTTCCCCTTAACCTAAGGTAGTAACGTGTGCTATTAAATGACCACAATTTGAATTTCATTCCACGCAAATAAACGCTTGAGCGATGAGCGCCAAGTAAATATGAAAATTAATAATGGAAATAACAGCAATAGACCTTTCCATATAAGATATATTATGTATGTATATGGTTTTGTGATTTTTCGTGCGGAAATTGATGCTTGAATTTGGAGAGGGTGATCTTACGGAGGCGGCACAATAAGTTCGAGTGTTTTTTTTTTGTTTATAATCCCCTTTTGCACGAAAAACTCAGCTACCAAGAGAATTTTTTTCTTGTAGGTAAGAGTCAAGAGCTCGACCTATATGAGAGGCTTAGTAGCATGCTCGAATAGAAAATTGTAATAAAAGTTGGTTTTCCTGTATCGATAAGGCCCTAACAGCACAAATCTGCTTAGGCGTTTCATTTCTGCCAGCTAATTTAATTAGTAAGAATAGTTAAAACTCATATACATCCAGAATTAACGCCATTTGAACAATGATGTGTCGAAACACCTTCAATTATTAAATGTGGTTGGTTTAAAAGGAAGGCGCCAAAGCATCAGACCGCAGGCGGCTGCTATTCAATAGGCTAATACCTGAGGTGCTCCTCTGATGTGCATTACTTCAAAGCACACGTGAAAGAGCTAAGAATGTGCTGCTCCCGCGCGAACTAACACGTATCCTACTCGTATCCTTCTTTTTCTATAAGACTAGATACCCAGATATTAATCCAGTTGCCTACTGAGCGTCTAGTTATTGCCTACTTGTTCTACTTAACCCATGAAGACTTAGTATTGACTCTACGGCTACACTTCATTGCCATTGGCTGTCCATTAGAAGGTTTATAAATTGCTAGTTAGAGCAGAAGCCCATGTTACTATGTCATCAATTTCGGCCTGAAAGCTTGTGTGAGCTGCCTTCTGTGTATGAATTACTGCAGAAGAAGCCCGCTTGCGTTTCTATTCCATCCTTTAATGCGCCAAGGAATATAAAGGTGTCGCCATTGGTATTGTCGATCATAGAATCTTTACTTAATAATGATAACTTTGTGTTTAATTCCTCATGGATTTCCTTATCTTGATTGTTGCATTGTTAATTCCGCCCGAGCTCATTAAAGTTCTGAAGGAAAGGAGCTTCCAGAGTGAGCTCATGAAAAGTATATGGTGAAGGCCGGATTGCTTCCGTTCTGGCTTAGTATTTTCAGGAAACAATATACAATATATGGAATTTATTTTACTTTTAAAAGCATTCGTTCACGAGAATAAATCCATATCTATACAGCACGAATCATTACACAATACTGCGACTCCAGTTAGGAGGAGAGAGCGCATCACTTTCGACTATTTTCGTCGTAAACTGAACGAGCCACCCTCGTGCCGGACACACGTCAATGAAAGTGAGGGTGAAGCACACATAATTTGCGCGCGGTGGCAACTCTTACATGAGGAAGTAATTCATGTATTTATTTGTTTTGTTCGTGTTGATATTGTGGTTTTTGTCTACGACTTAATTACCGCAGTGCTTGTAAAAAGTGACCTTGAATACGTTTGCTGTGGAGAATTTTATGTGAGAAACTAGAGAATGTGGTGGAAAACACGTACAAGTTTACAAAGCAAATCGAATTAAGAGATCAACAAGCAGATATGGCAACAAGTGTTCATATATGCATGAAAATATGGAGCTTTAGAGATACCTACAAGCTTACCACCATAAATATGGTATTCACACATTTTGCATTAGCATAAGAATCGTCGAAGAATTCCTTACAGAAATAACAGGTGATTCGAATTTGTATTTGTGTGACGCTTATCGGCTCATTATAGAATATTTATTGACGCTTTTAACGCTGTCGAATTGTTATACATGAAGTCAGCGTATGGAAGCTCAGCAAAACTTTCACTTAAAAGCTTCTTATAAACGCTTTGGTGCTGTCAGACTTAATTATGCGGCAATAAAGCGATGACTTGGTGATCAAAAGAAAGTTGTGCGTCGATCAAGCAGCCGATTTGTGTTGTTGTGATTGAAAATTGTGGAAGCCGCAGCTGTCAGCTGCGATGCGTGAGTCAAAGGTGCGTGCGTCGTTCAATTAATAAGCTCAATTTGTAGACAGCGGCGAAAAAGCCCGGTTTCGTGAAATTTTTCTTCTTCTTTGTTTGATAATATTGAATTTCTTATACTCTCGCTGCATGTTGCTGGGGAGTATTATAGTTTTGCTCAACAATAGACCAGGGTCGATAAAGTTTAAATGCAGATAAAATCATTGTTGGATGAAATACATTGGAAAGGGAAAATAAATCAACAAAAATAGGTAAATGGCTGCTCTCGGTTGAGGAAGAGTTTGTAGAACGGATTTTTGAATTTTTAAGTTAAAAAAGTTAAGTTGAGAAAGAAAGTTAGTTAAGTTGATTTCCGGCAAAACTTCAAGCCATATTGAAAAAAGTTCAACGGCAAAGTTGTGGGTAATAAGAAGATCTACAACTTTTGTATTGCCGCCAATTTCAAATAACCTAAAAATATATGTAAAAAATCTTTCTTTTCCAATAGGTTCGAGCCACCATCATTTTTTTTCCACTTTTGACTTTTGACCATTTTTATAGGCTACAGCACTGGCCTTCTAATGGTTTTTTGTATATCTAAAACTAATCTAGAAAGTTAGGTATACTATATACAAACGATTATAATCTGCCTATCTCTTCTCCCGCCCGCCTGTGCATGCTGTAACTTGACTAAATTGATAAAACTTGGCACATTTATTCTGTGGCATCACCAAAAAATCAATACTGTACATAGGTACCGCTCTTAAAAACCTGGGCGTGGTCCCTAATTAACATTAATGGGCATAACTCACAAACGACAAAAGCTTTATTATTCAAAAGAATTCAGAATAAATCTAATAAACCTACAGGGTGACTGATGAATTTTGCTACATTAAGAAACTCAAATAGTTTTTTTTTTAGTGTATGGAATTCATTTTTCTTTTATTCATGTTAAAGCTCATTCATTTTTATTAAATATAGTTTAATTAATTTTAAAAATAATGTAATTTAAATGCCCCCCTCCCCCTGCTCGTTGATGCGGCATCGTACCAAAAAGTTGTTCATTATTGCTTGAAAAGTTGAGACAGGAATAGCCGCAATTGTTTCTCGAATGGATTGCCTTAATGCATTCAAATTTATTGGTTTTGCTTTGGACTTCCTTGCAATCACCCCACAAGAAAAGGCCAGGTGCAGTAAGTTCAGGCGACCTGGGTGGTCAACGGAATGTGGAGTTTCTGGATATCAGCTTACTGGGAAATTTTCGTCGCAATTCTGTCATAWYAGGTTGGGCTATGTGAGGAGCTGCACCATCTTGCTGAAACCACATAGAGTTGAAAGAAATTCTCATTCGGCGTAATTCTGAATAGAAARACTCTCTCAACATGCTCAGGTAACCTCTCAACATGCTCAGGTAACGGTATCCAGTAATCTCATTCGGTGTGACCGTTTTCTTCGAAGAAGTAGAGCCCGACAATGCAGCGTGATGAAACTGCACACCACACTGTGACACGAAGTGGATGCAATTCCGTCKCATGGAGTATCTGTGGGTTGAAAGCACTCCATATTCGACAATTTTGTTTGTTCATGTTGCCTTTTAAATCGAAATGGGCCTCGTCAGACATGAAAAGACAGTTCAACATGTTTCCATCCTCTTCCACCATTTGAAGCATCTTCTGGCAAAATTCCAAGCGAATCGGCAAGTCTGCAGCGTTCAGTTTGTTGGCCATTTGAATTTTATATGGGAATAAGTCCAAATCTTTGTGCGTAATTGACTGCAATGACTGTCTGCTTACACCCATTTGAGCAGATAAGCTTCTTGTCGAAACACGTGGATTGTTTTGTATGGCAGCAGCTATAGCAGCGATTGTTTCCTCCGTTCGAACTGAAGGGTTTCGATGGTAAGGTCTTCTGTTAACTGTCCCATGCTCGGAAAAATTATTTACAAGTCTCATTATGGTCCATCTGCTCGGAGGATTGCCGCCAAACGTGCGCCTATACTCTCTTTGAACCGAAAYTACGGACTCCAGTGCATGATAGCGGCGGACAATCCAAATTCTTGTTTCAGTGTCCCAGTTATCCATTTTTGTTAAATGCAAAAGTCAATCTGCAAACTAAAAAAAAAAATANTGATAGCGGCGGACAATCCAAATTCTTGTTTCAGTGTCCCAGTTATCCATTTTTGTTAAATGCAAAAGTCAATCTGCAAACTAAAAAAAAAAATAAAAATTAACCAGATTCATTAAATAGAAAAAAAAGTTATTTAATATTTTTTTGGTAGCGGCTTTCATCAGCCACCCTGTTTTCGATGCGAGACGACTTCATAGCAGACACGAGTGATAGTTGGACAATGGGTGTGGCATCCTTAGGTGAAGTTCTGTACCTCAGGAACTGCTCTCGAAATTTTTTTAAACAATTCTTCAAACACACCTACTTTTCATATATAACAATTTTTAATTCCAATTGATTCTTTCATATTACAGTTTATAAATCGAGACTCTGTCAGACTGATCATATTGAAAATTAATTTTGAAGAATTACTGCCTTTTAGGTATTCCATCTCACGCCTGCAATTTTTCGAAATTGAGCTGTAACTTTTCAAGGCCCCATATACCAAATAGGTGGGTTCTAGATATAGGCAGACCGTTATAGATCAGTCAATGTGTGTTTAGTATTATTGCAATTCGGAGAGAATATTTTTATGATAACGGCAAGCCTTGGTCGGATAAAAATGCGGATCCGTTCTGATTACGCAGCCATGACTGTCCTGTGTGTCAGGTATCTCAATAAAACTCATGGCTCATCTATTTCTGCTAATGATGTGTAACGTGCGATTTCAGCCGAACTTAGCGCCACCTTACTTCTTCCATTTCGTTTTCTGGTTGTCTCTTTCTTGTTCTGCTACATTTTCTTTGACTAATTTGCTCCGTCGATTTCGCGCATTAAAGTGTTGTGACCCGTGGCTTCTGCATGCCGACGAGATCAACGCACGATTAGCTTTTAACAACAACAAAAACAAAAGAAGACAACAGCAACAACAAGAACAACACGTCGCATAACATCACATAAGATAAGAAAAGGTTTTGTTTAAGCGTTTTATTGCCGATTTCACAAGAACAGCATCTCAACACAAAGCACAGCAGCGCTAAAAGAAGAACGAGAAAAAACTGAAAAAAAAAACAAATTATGAAAGGAAATAAAAAGCAGATTTGTAGGTAAAAAGCGCCGCAATCAAGAACGGCTTGAAAGCGCAACCTACCAAATTAGGTCAGCAAAACAATCTCACCTGGGCCGCTGTCGCACTGCCGCTCAGCTGCTCTGCGCTACCCCGTAACACAGCGCTTTGTGCGCAACGCTTACAAATATACTCACTTATACTTATATGATGTTGCTTTTTTTTTTCTTCATTCTCTGCATTTATGTTAGTTTATAGACATGTGTATGTGCTCATATGTATTCGCGTAAGTAGGTTCTACGCTGCTTGTCCGTCCGCTGTTGCTTTTCATTACTCTGCGAGCCGAGAGACTTTCTTTGCGTCGAATAAAAGGCTTGCTTGCCATATAAGACACAAGAGGTGATTCGTCATATACAGGGTATGCTGAACTACTTTGTTTTTTAATTCTCAATAATATGCCATCAAAAATAAACTGAACTCATTCCCTCGTCAAGTTCACTTGCCAAATTATGTCAAATACGGCACAATATATTACTTGTACCAGATTTTTTTTTCTAGCTTATGAAGTCACTTTTAAACACACTTTTTCAAAAAAAGTTGCTAGAAAATACACCTTTTTTCAAGAAATATATTATTTTGCGTTAAAAAAGAAATAAATTATTTTCGTGAAAGTTTTGGTTAAAACCGGAATCGAGAAGGACACAATGTCATTTGATGCGAAGGTTGAAAAATCAGTTTTTTAGCATAACCTTGAACTTTTAACGAAGAGTTGCATAAAAAAATTAAGATTGAAGATCTTTATCTCAAATGATATTTTTTCCACTTTCGTTCTTCCACATAATTTAGCTTTTTATCTAGAACTCCTAACGAAAAACAATACAACGAGCACGCTAAACTTCGTAAGGGGTTAGGTGTGGCAGCAATTCGTCTTCAAGAAAATGTTTTCCAGATCGTTTCAAAGGAATGTGCTTAAAGAAGAGTTACTTAACTAAACTAAAGTAACCTAAGTTGACTTTTAACTTATCATACTCTAGAAACTCGATGTTAAAGCACCCTGTTTCGCATACACATATAGTATGTTTGTATGTATGTGTGTATTTATATTGCAGGCGATCTCGAGTTTTTGCGAAATCCAAGCATGCGCGTAATTACTTCTAGGCCTCATATAATTATTTCCATTATGTGTAGTCAGTCGCTAATAATAGTAGTGTAGAGGTTGGCAATTTTTAAGAGAATTGTCTTGCTGTAAAATTTCTAATAAAATTTGCCATTTCTATAGATCTGCTAGGTAAAAGTGTTTATGAGGACATATATGTATACATATATTTATATATATGCATATTAACTATAGCATCGCTATAAATATTATTTATTTATTTATAAAAACGTGAAACAATAATACAATTACTTTTCCACGAAAAAAGGAACACTGGCTGCCAGGACCTTCGGCACATAAATATCAAACTGATATTAAGATTTCATTGCAAATAGTTTTTTTTATCTAAAATTTTAAATTAAATATCTATGCATCTCAAAGCTTTACTGCAGGCTCAAACAACTTTTAAAAATATCCAGCAGGTGAACCAGGTATTCAGAAACCCCTGCCTACCATTGTAAAACACCTTTTTTTTTTGACAAAATTTACTTACTTTATTCATTATACATTGATTATAGCGACCTTACAACTTTTCGATGCCATTTTTGTAGTATGATTTGTCCTTTGCTCTAAAATAAGAACAGTGGTGTAGCTACAACTTCGGACGCCCGGGGCCAAGGATGTTCTGCCGCCCCCCTTTCTCTACCTACCTATAAGTTCGAATAAAAGTAAATTTTTATAAAATATCTTCGATATTAAGTATATAAAATTTAGGAACTAGAAGCTGCGCAAATTCTGAAGTTCCAAAATTCTCACAATACGGTTTTGGAGAAAATTGATAGTAAATTTACAAGAAATAGTATTAAAAGCCATAGAAAAAAAACCCATTTTCGCCCTGTATCTTGTACACTTTTGACACAATTTGCAGGAATTTTTACTTGAATTGGAGTTTTTAAATACCATTTTTGAAAATTTGTAGAAATACAAGTATTTGTGCGTCGCACTTCTGCTTTTTTGGGCGGAAATTCTCGAACCTTTTGACAAAGTTCAAAGAAAGTTACAAGAAAAAATAATCACTGTCACTCATGTATTGGGAAAACTGCAAATTTTGGTGGATAAACTGAATGACTGGAGGACCAGTTAGTGCGTCTAAACAATAGTCAAAGCCAAAAATAAGTGCGAACAGTGGGGTGTTACTATTATCAAGAGAATTCGGAAGAAGCAAAATATGCCTGGGGAAATATCTGAAAATGCTGGTTTGAATTCAGAAGAAGAAATGCGACGCCGTGTGATCGAAAAATCAATGGAAATATCCACCCGTTTCACAAATTTGGAAAAGCTTAATGACCGTTTTGGTTTTCTTTGGATTTTGGAACAAATTATAGAACTAACCAGAGACTCATTCAATGACAAACTCGTCGAAATTAAAGAAAAATGCGAGCAACCAACCTGCCGAATCCTATCCAGATGACTTGGATAGTGAAGATTTATTTAGTGACATCCAATAAGTCCTACTTTTATTAAAGAGAGCGACGAAAAACGAAGAATAAATTGGATTTTCGCCAGAAAAAGTTTTATTATACATTTCTTCAATGGAACTGGAAGCCTACACGGCGTTAGCGACAGCTTTAAGAATACTACTCACTATACCTGTATAAGTTGCATCTTGTGAAAGATCTTTTAGCAAACTTAAATTGATCAAATCTAACTTGAGATCGACCATGAGTCAGAGTAGACTGTCCAATCTTGCGATTCTCTCAATAGAATGTGAAACTGCTTCAACTTTAAATTACAATGATATGATATGAGATTTTGCAGCGATCAAAGCTAGAAAAGTGTATCTTTAAGTTCTATCACTATTTTTAAGAAAGGTGTAAGCCAAAAGATATAAGACAAATTCAAGGGCTGAAGAGTATTCGAGTAAAAATTAATATTTTCATTGTTATTCAGATTATACATTGCGTACACCCACTTTTATAATAAATTTTGTAAAAAAATTTGTTGAAGTATTTTCTGAATATTAAAAAACAGCGAAGACGTGCGCCCGGGGTGACGGCCCCCTTCGCCCCCTCCCTAGCTACGCCACTGGATAGGCCTCAGAGTCGACGGCCAGCACTTCATTCGAGGAAAATTTTTTCCCAGGAAGCAATCTTTTAAAATCTGAGAACAAGAAATGGTCACTGGGTGTCAGACCTGTACATTACGGTGGGTGCGGAAGCAATTCGAAGCCCATCGTTTTCACTGACTTGTGTCACAGTACATTGTCTTGGTAAAACAACACTTTCTTTTTCTTGAAATGCGGCGTTTTTGGGCGATTTTCTCCGTGAAACGGACCAAGGCATGTAAACGGTGTTGATGGTCCGTCTTTCTTCAAGGTAGTCAATAAAAATTATTCTAAAATATACCATAACCTTGTGAGCCGACTGTTGCGTTTTTCCACGCTTTGGAACGGCTTCATCATGTGCAGTCCACTTGAATGACTGTCGATTGGACTTTTGTGTGAAAAGATAACAATCTCCTATTCTCAAAATAGCTCATTATAACACATATTTACTAGATACTGTGGGTGTGTAATTCGTGTAGAACTTTGACTATATTTGCCTACTTTGCAGAGTTGAACACAATCTTCAAGGTAACTAGAGCACAACATTTTTTTGTGCCACCTTTCCATCTTGCGCCAATAGTGGATCTCTTTTTTATCCAGCCGTATTGTCTCTCTAATGATCCTCCGGCTTTTTGGTTTGCTAACTCCAAGCGGTTGCTTAGTATGCTTTCGTAAACTTTTCCAATCGTGTCGAAAATACACAAAGGTCGATAAAATGACGCTTCTCCAGGTGGCTCTTTAGTCTTTGTGAGTAGATCCAAACGCTGTATCTTCCAGTGGTCGGGGAACACTTCTTCTTTTATAAATGCGTTGTACATTTTTATAAATTCACTGGGTTTTATACTCATGACATCCTTTAGACCTCTATTGGGTACGTCATCTATACCAGACTACTCTTCACATAAAGGATGCGCTATTAAGCTGCTGGGACTTAAACTTTTTTAAATTTGGCATGCAAATTTTGTACGCAGTTCGCCTGATTCTTTTGCTGCCGGTAATAGCTGACTATATTTCGGCGTGTAATGAAATAATTATATAATTAAAGCCAAAACAATTACTTACAATACCACGATTTCCTTCATTAGACAAACCCTTTTACTTTATGAAAGAGCACTTTAGATAATGAGTATATAAAACCCTCATATTTATAAAAAACAATTTTTATATATAAAAATCTTCTGATCGTGTGTTTGTAAATGAACTGCTCCTAAACGGCTGGACCGATTTTGATGAAATTTTTTTTGTGTGTTCAAGGAGATTCGAGAATGGTTTAGATTCATAATTTGATCCACCGGCAAATTTTTTTTGAAACTAATTTTTCATTTTTAATTAATTGGTAATTTTGGAATGTCTTACATTGGATCCGATAGACTGCGCCACCAACGCAATATCCAATATTCAAACCTTAAAAGGCGACATCTGTGGAGTTTTCATAATGTGTGTGTTCATAAGTAATAAATTGAGTGATTCAGTACATCTATAGGTAGACATGACATTTTTTCATATCTGCTAACTATTGGAGAGAACAAGAATGCATAACAAGCGATGTCAAGGCTTTGCGGATACTTTGTGAGATTATGGGCGAAGGACGCAAATGCATTCATAACAAACCACACGCGATATCTATAATAAAAATATAGCGGCATAACTGAATTGTTGATAAAAAGGTCTACTATAATTTGAGATATACAGCAATCTTTTCGAAGCATTGCACAGAGTAGTGCAATATTTAAACGGTAACGATGAAGTATACATATATCTCACACTGATCTTTCCTAAAAAATAATAAAATTGCTAAATATTGGGAATGCCATAACCTTGCCAGCCGATTTTTTGTCATGCCACGCAAGAGAACCGTTTCATAATATGCAGTTCACTAGACTAACTGTCGACTCGTCTCAATTGATTTCACTGGTGCACAGCCCAAATTCAATTTTCCTCCAAAAACCAGTGCTTTCTTAACGCATGAAATGCTTTTTGATTAATTTTTTTTGTAAACTAACACAAGTTGCTTTACCAAAAATGCGATATCTCCTTAACTAATAGTTATAATCTAAATAAAAGAAATCATATAGATGATACTAGTTGTACTACCTATGTATCAGCCACAGTAAAACGTGGACGGGTCCGCTAGTACACTTGTAATTAATCCAAATTCTTTCTCTCACTTTTGCAGTACTTTCCACCCGCATGAAACAATTGGCCCACTTAATGGACGATTTCAATTTCGAATGCATTGGCACAGCGCAAACAGATGACGAGAATGTCATTTGCGAAAGTCTGAAACATTTCGCCGCCATAATTGGAACCATCGAAGATGAGCGAGAAAAAATGGTGAGTAAACAGCAATTAAGTGAAATTTATATGAGCGCGGACAGACCATAAATTTTAGGTTATATTAGCCGGAAAACTAAACACTTAGCTGCTGAAACTTTTTTAATAATATGCGCCAACTAAGTCTTTATATATGTATGTGCATGTGTATTCAACTAATGGCATTTCTGCACAATTTCACAGCTGACGTTGGCGGATCAACACATCATTATGCCGCTGGAGGAGTTTCGGAAGAAACATATTGGCGGCGTGAAGGAGAACAAGAAAAAGTTCGACAAGAAGACGGAGAAATTTTGCCAAACACAAGAACGTTTCCTGAATATGTCAACAAAAAAGCCCGAGAACACGATACAAGAGGTGAGTCTGTCGTACTGCTATGCATGTGTGTATAAGTGTGCGCGTGCGAGTTCGCAATGGCGGAAATAAGTTTAAGCGATTTTAGTGGTAAAGTTGGGGTTGTGTGTGTATGAATTGCAGAATTTATTAAAAATGCTGTTAAGTTGAGTTTGTGGAATTTATTTTTTGCTTTTTGTGCTCAACCGGTTATGCCAAAGAAGCTGCTACTATTTCGGAAAGTAAATAGTTTTCTGTGAGCACTGCGAAAAATCCCGTGGTGGAGCAAGATATTGGGACTAAGCAACAAAAAAAATATATGTATATGTGTATATAAGCGTAAATAATGTATTTTAAGCCGGGTCTTCATATAAAGTTTTATTGTTTTAAGTACAAATTTTGACTGACTGACTGATGGAATCCCGACGTCATTTTTATCTGTGAAGTAGAGACGGCGGAGTTTCCATTGGAGCACGGTGCAACACTTTTATCAATTTTTTTTTCCGCGAGAGTTCACTATATTCATGCTGGAACCCGGTTTTTTCTCTACGATCCTGATTTTTATAACATCTCAATTCAAAAATGTGGAACTGAACCTTTCTGAACTTTAAAATGTTTGTTGGTAGAATATTAATTTGGATTTTATCAATCCTTATTTCTTACATTGTCGAGTTTTTTTTCTCCACAAAATTTTCCACTTTCTAGAATATCGAACACTTCATTCTACCTAAAAATGAGCAGAAAGAAAGAACGCAAACTCTTAGCACAGGGTTTCAAGGTACGGCTTGGCCTTCAACAGTTCATCAATTAAACATAGTTTCATGTAGTTTTGTGTATTGATATAAAATTTTTGCAAAAGCAGGACGCACAACTTTCTGCGGTGAATCCTTTGCGACCTAGAGCACTTAAAAATTAGCTGCTCAACCCTCCCTGTCTGTATTGTATGCTATATTCATTTGATTTAAATCGCTCGTAAATAAAATAAGTATCTTTAAGGATGCCAGAAAGCCTTCTTAGAACCCCTTCCAACCGAGTCTTTAAATAACTGAATTTCTAAATCATAGAATTGGACCAAAACTGTCTTTTTGAACTATTCCACCGAACTGAAATTTTGCATGCGTCCTTTTCTCTTCAAGCTGTTGCTCAGTTAATCGAACTGCCGATTTGGGACCACTATAGCATATAGCTGCCATACAAATTGAACGCTCGGAATCAAGTGCTTGTATGAACAAGTTTTTTTTATTTAACCAGATAACTTTACGAAATTTGGCGTAGA
>NW_017537045.1:4266836-4277742 GCF_001853355.1 Bactrocera latifrons | reverse complement strand
TATTAGCCAAGGTAGCGGTGCAAACTCCGCACAAATTGTTCAGATAGGACCACTATAGCATATAGCTGTCATACAAGCTAAGTAATCAAAATCACGTTCTTTTATGGAAACTTTTTTTATTTGTAAGGGTGTGATAGCTTAAGTGCGGCCGAAGTTAACATTTTTTCTGCTTTTATTTATTTTTTGTTTATTCTCCGTTTCCCAGATTTTATTAAATATTTTTCTAATATTTTAATTCTCCATGTCTAAATTTTAATTGTTTTTTATTATAATATATATAATATTTATAATATATCTAGTGCTTATTAATTATTTGCTACAAACTTGCTTGTTTTTATATACAATGCAATTTGTTAACTTTTCTAATTTTATTAACTTTTGTGTTTCAATAACAATATTGTTTCGCTTCCTAAAATCTTCTCAGTGCGCCGTCAAATTGCGGCATTGCAATTTCTATGAAAGAGTTGAAACGGAAAATGCAATAAATACGAAATTCATTTGTCCGCCGGCTGCTTCCGCACCAATACCAACGCATACGACTGCAAAGAAACTTTCAGATTTTCCGCAGCAACAGATTTTCCATGGCTAGTCACTTGAACTTTTTCCATTTTCCAATTTCAGCAAATATCTTTGTACAATATTTACCCAACACACGCACACGCATACAACTGCAAATACAATACATGTGTATGCATTCGTGGCAGACAGAAAATAGTAAATAGTAGTTTTTGCTGCCGACAGAGTTCCATGACCTGCACCAACAAAGAATTGCATTACTGCCCTGCTACAGAAGCTTTTGTACAAATAAGTATATATATATAGGTATATATATACATATATTTATATATGCTTGTGTAAATAGATTTGTGTTTGTATGTGTATGTATCCTGTGTTAAACTATACCGTAATAAATAGTTGCTAGCCAACTCAAGCCAACCGAAAGTATACTACGGAGTGAAATTATATGTGCCTGCATGCATATATGTACATATTTACCGTTATACATACTCCAGCATTACCACTTACCCTAGAAGCGCCCAAATGTGTATATGCCTATTTACTGTAAACGCCGCACAAGCGCAAATAAGTATACATACATATGTATGTCTGTAGGTGCCACCCGCCCGTAGACGGCTCCACTATCCATTCAGGACACCTACCAGTCGTTCTTCACCCATATTTAAACACCCACAAATGCTCAATTGCAACACCGAATCGTTTTACTTTCGTAGCCACCCGCAAAACCACTCATAAGTGTTTACATAGTTCTATGTGTGTGTGGGTTTATGTAAAAAGCAACCCTGTAGGAAGTTTTATTTCGAACGAAATGTTTTCATTGACATTTGTGCACTCACTATTTCAGGGGTAATTTTTTAAGGGGTCAGTAGGGTAATCTTTTTTCAAATTTTTATTTTTTCTGTTTCCGTATACCCTTATATTTAATGCATTAACCCATTTTACCATTGGAAGGTTTCGAAAAAAGCCTAAAAATAATAATACCGCTCGACGTTCGGAGCGCTCGAAGTGTACACCCCAAACTTTAAACGAGTTTTTCTAAAAAAAACACTTCTTTAAACTGGCCGACATGATTCCGGTCGAACTACTCAACCGATTTGCTTAATTTTTTTTAAATGTTCACAAAACGCTATCGTCCCTATATTTTTTATAATTGATAATGTTATGATAAAATTTAAACATTGGGAAAAATTAAAGAAACAACGTTAATTACTTTTTTATTTATCAACAATTTTTCATGATTCTAGTAGGGACAATAACCATTCACATACTTTTTAAGAATTGTGTTTCAGTTGATCTAAACATGAGAAATCGTTTCCGCCAGTGAAAAAACGCATCTCTTTCACCCAGCATTTCTCCGACGGATGTCATCAAAAAATTCCGCAAAAAATTGTTTATACGCTCCACGATATACCTCATGATATGTGAAAAAAGTTCTATCGTAGAATAAAAATTTCTATGAAAAAAAATGTCAAAAAGACAGGCCAAATTACCCTATTGACCCCTTAAAGCAAAAAAAGAGCCTTGCAGGAAGCTATTATTCTGAACTAAAACCATTTTGAAGTCGTACGTATTCAACTGTGGATATATGCTCAATATATCTGTAATATGAAGCTTTTTGTAAGCTTTATGATTTGTATGAAGCCTTTTGTCAATTAGGTTTCAATACATGTTGGCAATTTCTGAAGATCTTGCGTAAACAATCCGATGTTTATGCTAACTTTTTGCCTTTAAAGTCTCGAAAGAAGACGACGATTTTGGTTTCAGTCTCTTCGACTGAACAGTTCAATGTTAAAGTTTCTTTAAATGTTTTGGAAAAATCACCGAATGAATGTCTGCTTTACTTTGAACTAAGGAACTTTTTTTATTATAAGTATTTCCAAAACATTTTGTTAGATCCAAAACTTCTCTGTAAAGCTTTGTAGTTTTTTACTTTGTAAACCATGTGAGAATTTCAATTATGATATACAGCGAGAGCGAAATAACGGAGTATTTTCCAATTTGTTTATGGTTGGATGTGTGTATGATTTCATTTTAAGTTTCGAAATGCCTAGTTTACAAACATATTATATATCAGCACAAGAGCTTCATTTACAGACCATGACGTGACTAGAATTTGAGTAATTAAGTCATTTCTAATACTTCTTTCGAATTGTTTGAAAGCTTAAAGAAAAATTAGTATTAATGTACAAGATTTGGCAAGCTTCCAGGTATTCTCTGTTTTCCGAATCCTCTTTGAAAGTCTGATACTTGTGGCAAACTTTTTTTTCAAAGCGGTTTTTGTACTTCTGCTTTTCAACACACATAGAAGGCTGAATACCCCACAAGTATGGAATTGTAGAGCTTATAGTTTATTTTTATTTAAATTCCTTTCTCAACTTTTGATCCACTAGGTATACTCAAGGTCCTGGTTCTAGATGACACTTAAAATTTATTTCGTCGAAATTCCAACAAAAACCCTGAGCTGATATTATACGAGATAAGCTCTATATCTTGGCGATAGGTTGGACGTGAAATCACTTGGTCATAATTCCAATAAAAAAAACGAGCTAGTTGACTTTAAGCTGACGTTGGCCGGCACCAAAAGCTCCGTCAGAATCGGGAAAGATCTCTCCGAGCCGTTCGATACCAAATGAGGTTTCAGACAAGGCGATTCCTAACTAAATAGAGAAGGTGCCATCTTCTATAAGAATATATATATATATGATATTGATATCATCGGGCTCAACACCCGCGCCGTTAGTCCTGCTTTCTCCAGACTGGACAAGAAAGCAACACAAATGGGCCAGTGAACGAGGGCAAGACGAAATATCTCCTGTCATCAAACAGACAGTCGTCGCACTCGCGACTTGGCACTCACKTCACTGTTGACAGTCATAGCTTTGAAGTTTTAGATCATTTCGTCTATCTTGGAACCAGCGTAAACAACACCAACAATGTCAGCCAGAAATCCAATGCAGGATAACTCTTGCCAACAGGTGCTACTTCGAACTCAGTAGGCAATTGAGAAGCAAAGTCCTCTCTCGACAAACAAAAATCAAACTCTATAAGTCACTCATAATTCCCGTCCTGCTATATGGTGCAGAGGCTTGGACGATGTCAACAACGGATGTGTCGACGTTGCGAGTTTTCGAGAGAAAAGTTCTGCGAGAGATTTATGGTCCCTTGTGCGTTGGCTACGGCGAATATCGCATTCGATGGAATGATGAGCTGTACGAGATATACGACGACATTSACATAGCTCAGCGAATTAAAAGAGAGCGGCTACGCTGGCTAGGTCATGTTGTCCGGATGGACGAAAACACGCCAGCTCTGAAAGTATTCGACGCAGTACCCGCCGGGGGAAGCAGAGGAAGAGGAAGACCTCCACTCCGTTGGAAGCACCAAGTGGACAAGGATCTGGCTTCACTTGGAATATCTAATTGCCGCCACGTAGCGAAAAGAAGAAACGACTGACGCGCGGTTGCTAACTTGGCTATAATCGCGTGAGCGGTGACTACGCCAATCAAGAAAAAGAAGAAGTTGACTCGTTAATTGAAGTGTCGAACACGAAATCCATAACTGGTATCTTAGATTTGTGCATTATCAGACTACCGAGTGCTCTTTTCTAACTAAATTATCCTCCATCACTAATAACAGTAGCTTACATTTCCCCGACTTGGCTCTGCTTTTCCAACAATCTCTCAGTGTAACTGTATTTGACGGCTACAATTGCATTTTCTCTTACGGAAATGTGTGTGTGACGACACTATCTAATACCGTTATATTGCAAACATTAGGCGAGTCTCCAACAGTTAAAGCCCAGCCATCTTCCACCCAAACTGCTCACAGGTATTACATAACAACTGGGCAAGACTTTGATTTTTCTTTTGCTTTGCAACCATCTGCTCGTGTTGCATAATTTTAGTAGTCACTTGCATTATATACCAATCGCACAAACGACTGTCTGCGTGCCTGAATATTTGTCTGGTAGTGACAGTGCAAGTAGGTACAGCTGAAAGGTGGTCCGTTTGTTGAGGTTTTTATTGTGCACTTGACACTGAGGTACAATGGCGCAAATTTCGTGGTTTTAAAAGGTTTGTTTCTGAGAAATCGACGAACTATCGAACTCATAGATATCCAAGATAAGTTCTAGATAGATCTCATGCCTACTTCCCTACACATTCAGCCAATCCGGCAGACGAATGCCCATCCGGCTCGCATGTGATACCAGTAGGTTGTAACTTGTTCTTAGGCCAACAACCGTCTTGACTGGAGTATTTCTGGAATGGAGTATTTCTGATGTGTGTAAAAAGCATGCGTGTTTACCTTCGGGGCTCTTGCACAGGATCACGGTGAAGCTGTATCTCCTTAAGATATTCTATCTGACCCTGATCGGTACGTCACCCTCTTTCAGAAATTTCATTGTATATCGTTTTCAGTGTCTTATATTTTTCCTGTACTGATTCGATGTTCAGATGGATGGCACTTTTGGCAATCTCAGCAGCTATTTCATTTCCCTGAATTCCTTTGCGGCCTGGAACATATATGTAGCCATTTTCCGGCAGCCACTACAGCTACAGCTTGATGCTTCTAAGAACATTTCTGATCCAATGTGATGTGAGATTATTGCCGCTTGGTTATCGACGTATATATTGTTCCTCATTATGTTATTTCTTGCGTTGTAGCTATCTCTACTATCTTCTTCTTGGCAAAGATTAACTTATTTATGTACGTATTTCATACAACTCGCCCACTGTATGCCAGTCCGTCGTAGTACTTTAGTCTAATCCTGTTGATATTTGTCTGCAAACAAATAAAGGCTGGACTCGGCACAGCTGAAGAATAAAGTGCGCAAATGCACGAAAGAGCAAAGTAAGCGATTTTCCGGATGGCTTCCCAGTATGCATTCCGAATTTAAGGTGCGAGCAGGTAGACTCTGACATTAAAATTTCACTTTGCTCATTCAAATTTATCGAACTTGAAAACTGATTGTGAAGTGGCTGAAGAAGTAATAGTATTGGTGCACGGATTTCAGGCAAAGCTTAAAAGCGCGCTAAATGTTTAAAAATGAAAAAATTCGAAATTTTTTTTTTCAAACTTTAAAAGCTTTTGCGCCATGTTCCCCTTCAGTTCAATGTTCTTAATATAATTACCTCCGTTTTTCTGCATATCTGTTAGCAGTGCATTATTGCAACTTTAATTTTCTTTCTCGACCCCGGCTTGTCAAACTTCTCCACCTTTAACTCATCGATTTGTTAACTTCTACTTGAGTTATGTTTCAGCCTGCTACACGCTTCCGTACCATGTTGTTGCTTTTAAGGCTAAGCTGAAACACTTGTACACTTGAGATTTTCGAACATTGCTTGATTGTTGCTTGCATTTCCTGCTATGCGTACACTGATTAAGAAACAAATACCTACAGAGAATAAAGGCAGAAGCTGTGGCCTTAATAAATCAAACGCTAAATAAATTCTTAATTTGCGTGACCAAAAAGTAATTAATTGCCAATTAATTAAATTTAAAATATTAATAATATAATGGTAACATAATTTTCTTTACAAAATAAACCATTAATTGTCGGTTAAAGTATTTAAAATAAATATCGCAAATTTGCTAAAATAATTAAAGATTTCATTGAAAAAATTCCATAAGAAATACGAAATTGAGCAACATTTAGCTGCATGCGTTAATTGTGAGTAAATTAGCTTACAATTTATTATTACAAATTATTAATTACGTGTCAATGCACACCTACTTGCCAGTCAATTAATATATAATTTTTTTGTATACCCGGAAATTAAAATGATCATTACAATTTGTATTATAAAATGCTTAATTACATGCCAATTAGTACTAATTGTCCGTAAATAACTGTAATTTTATAAAATATTTTTCAGCAAAATAGTAAACTCTAATTGCCAATTGGTACTATATTTGTCAGTAAGTTAATGTATATATTTTTTGTTTTTCGAAAATATGACACTAATGGTCAATTAATGTATTTGAAATATGATAGGTAAAATAATTAATTTTTTTGAAAATAATAAAAGATTTTATTGAATTAATGGTTGCAAAATCCATAAAAATTAGTTCTTTGCACACCAGTTACTACTTAATTGTCGGAAAATTAGCTAACAACTAAAAAAATCCATACACAGCTTTGGTTAATTATGTGTCGATTTACATTTAATTGTCAGTCAATTGTTAAAAAAAAAATGTCTAATTGTTCGTTTTGACCAAGAACTCATTATATATATTTTTTAATTAATTAATATATATATATATATATTTTTTTTTTTTTGTAAAATAATTAATTAACTAGCAATTAGTATTAAATGTCAGTAAATTACTTGTAATTTAATAAAATATTTCTATGCAAAATAATTAACTAATTGTCGATTAGTAATATATTTGGCAGTAAGGTGATATATATTTTGTCATACGTCCGAAAATAATGCACTAATTGCCAACTAATAATTAATCATATAATTAACTAATTGTTACTCAATACTTAATTGCCTCACAATTAACTAATCATCAAATAATAATTAATTTTCATAAAAAATAATTAATGACTCTTTAATTAATAGTTAATTGTCTTAAAGTTAATTAATTGTCAAATAATTAACAATTTGCTAATAATATTGTTAATTACAATTGACTGTAATTTATCTTTTGTAGTTTATAGTTTTTCTACTTTGGAAATTTTAGTCAAAAAACAAAAATTTTAATTTTCATTAAAAATAATTAATAACTATTTCATTAATACTTAATTGTCATAAAATTAACTAATTAAATAATTAACCAACTAATAATAGTATTTAATTGCCAAAAAGTGCGTACAGTTTGTAATTTTTCCATTAAATATAATAAATGGGCATGCAATTAATGCTTAATTTACAATAAATTAGTGTAAATTATCGTTTTAGTTGCGTAAATTTGCGTTGAGAAAAAGAAAGCCAGTTGGAAAAAGTGATACGAAAATATTAGTCAAAAAACAAAATATTTTTGAGAAATTCATAAACTTTTTCATGGTTTTAAGCCATCATATTACAATGTGGTGCTATATTATTGACCGCAACTGTATTTAGTATTACAAGTGTAGTGGCGTAACCTATTAGCAGCACATGCCTTTGTGTTGTTGAGTAGCCGAAACCAATCTTCAACGCAAGTGCAACGCCACCGACACCGGTCGCACCATCACTACCACCACCTGGTGCTTCCAGCACCCATACATCGTAATGGCGTCAGCCTTGCGCTTCGTCGTGCCTCCATCAACAAATTAAATGCTGCGTTGCGGCTATTAGTTGGTATGCGCATTTTTTGTATTTTGTTGCACGCTTGTGCTGCAACACGCCCCAAAATTAAATCGATTGCATTACACGTTGCTGCACACGGCTGCCGCGTTTGATTGATTTTCGTAAATTTGTTTAACAAAATTTCTGTTGTTTTTGTGTTTCCCTCTCATTGCTAATGTTAGATTATGTACTAAATACTGTTGTTGTTCTTAGAATTGCATTGTTGTAATTTACTATTGAGTGGGATTTATTATTGTTGTTCTCATGTAGTAATAATACTCAAACAGTGATTGATTCACCAAAAAGTTAAATAAGTTTATATATAACACTGAGAGAAACGCTTTAAGCTAACTGATCGCAAAATATTGTCCAGTTCACCAGTCTGATCAACGCAGAGAGTCAATAATAATTTATCATGTTGTTGTCACAGAGCCAAAAAAAAAACCTTGTCTTAAGCTTTATAAGGTAAGTAGTAATGAAGTTTCCTTAAACTATTCGAAAACAAAATTCCAAATTTATTTTAGCGGTTATTCTTAAAAATGTTAAGATAAAGGAAAATTCGTAGCCATGCACCCCAGCTTTAAGCTGCCCGGATACGAAGAAGTTGAGTGACCCGCGTTTTGAATTATAGGTTTACTTAGTGCACAGGTTGGAAGATATCGGCATCAGGTCCTCCAAAGCATAAGTTTTGTGAATAAACTTCCATTCACTTCGATTCAACTCCGACCATGCAACATTTGATTTGTTAGTAAAGTATTTAAGATCAGGGTTAAGGTTTTTAAAGTAAGGCAAGTTCTGATCATGAAGATTTGATATGGTTAATTAATTAGAAACTAATTATAGGTATTTGGAAGCTTTTGGTTAAGGCATGTTCAGAGTCTGAATGTGTTAAAAATTTTTATGAGCTTGTGGTTTCAGGAATATGCCGCATATTCACAAATGGAGTTTCTTTAATACATCGTGTATAAAACAAGTTAAGTTAAAATATAGAAACTTCTAGTACATGAATGAGTCTTTCATATAAAAATATGAACATTTTGTCGACTACCAAACAATTTTTTGGCTAGTCTAAAGGCTGAGGAGTCATTTCGTTTTTTCTACTAGATATAGTTCTTTCTAAAGGAATGTTGTTGGTGTTGAACTGATAGATGCTAATGAAGTTTTTAAGTCTTTGCTGTCTGTTTAGTTCGCATGACCTTGGGATCTAGTCAACCACAAACAGCCACTGCTTGCGGTTGAAGCTCGAAGTTCTTTTTCCAGCTCAGTTTCGTTGACAATTGCCGCCTTACCCTTCAGCGCAGGCAGCTTCTTCGCAAAATTAGCTTTAGCTGAGTCATCGACCCTAAAACTTGGTCATTCTCTGGCAGATAAACTACTAGCAAACACACTTTTGGCTTTGTAAGAATACTATGGCTACAACGGTCGATGCTTTTCGATTTCTCAAGTTCAAGGGCTCGTTCAAGGGGCCAGGCATACGTCAGCTGCGTTCGAGACTGTTCTGTTTACAGTCTGATCTTCGGTACGGAAGATCCAGCCTTGGTAACCTCCTTCATGTTAGATCATACTATGAAATGATGTACTATTGAACGAACACCCAAGTCAGACCTTAGCTAGATACCTACCAACTGCAAAAAGGGGAATTGGCCGCCCCTGCCACGGCGTGAGCTTTTCCCGATTTGGTAGGTACATAGCCAATAATCAGATTCATACATAGTAGCGAGTTAGTGTCTAGCACTCGCTAGAAAGCGTGAAGCTCTGATTTTCTAAACAACTTGCATCAGTTTTTGTCAGATCTGACAGACTGCAGCTTGATTTCTCACAGTGGATCGCTGAAGCTACTTACAAATCGTCGGATGTGCACTACAGCCTGTTGGAACATTACAAAAACAACAACCAAAATCACTTGCTTCGTTGTATGCAACAAGCGAACAGTTGTGGGCTGTGGCTACATGTTGTTGTTAATGTCATAAGTTGTTGTTAATATTAACAACTGATGATGGTGTTGTTGTTGCTGCATGTATGTACGTTAGTTCAATTGATTTTTGATTACATTTAAATTACAATGGACTGTGGCGAGCGGCATGCGGCATGCCTGAGCGAGGAACACACCAGCGCCAGCAGCTAAGTGTAAGTACATGTGTGTTTTGTGCCACGTATGTATGTATGTGTGTACTTGTGCACATTGCAACGCTCGTTCGATTTACAAATAGTTGTTGGTCATTGTTGCTGTTGGGTTGTGGGTTGCGGCATTCCTGCCACGATTTTGATACGAAAGAACATGCAAATAGTGAACGATAAATGTGGAGTATGTGTGTATGTATTCATTTTTGCGTCATATTCGTGGAATTCGTTACAATTACAATTAACTATTGCTTGCAACCAATTGTTGTTGTTGTTATTGTTATTGTGCATCATTGGTATTTGTTGTTTTGCAATATTTTCCAATATAAATTGTTTCGCCGCTGTATTTATTTGTTTACAAGCTGCAATTTGCAGCAGTAGCAACATTACGCTGTCCGTTGCTCCACTTGTCGGCTGTTGCAGCGTCATTAAAGAGGTTAATACGCCACACAAATCGCCCGCAGCCGCCTAATATTTGTGCGCTAAGCCGCAGGCATACAGACGGACAAATTCTGTATATTTACATATGTATGTGTCTACATATGTGCAGTGTGGCATACATGCAGCTGGCAATCGTTGCTGCAGTTGGGCGTTGGTTGAGTCGCTTTTGCTCGAATTTGCCACTTGAAAGCTGAGTGTCTTTGGAATTTCGCTAAAAATTGGAATGAGCAAGAGCTGCAATCGGGAAATTGTTTGTGTAAGCAGTAGATGTACCGTTATATGTAGTCATGCACTGCGGCTTGAAGGCAGTGCTTGTATGGAAAACTTTGTCATTTAAAGAGATATCTTCAAGAAATTTGGCATGTGTTATGACCCAAAGCAATGATGCAATCCCCGAACAAGTTGTTCAGAATGGATCACTATAGCATATAGCTGCCATACGAACTGGCCTAACAAAATCAAGTTTGAAGGATATTTTAGCTTCGATGCAACCAAAGTTAATTTTGTAGTACTTTTTTATTTTTATTTTATTTTTTTTTATATTTTTT
>NW_017537045.1:4262439-4266610 GCF_001853355.1 Bactrocera latifrons | reverse complement strand
TATTTTTGAGTTAATTACTTTTTTTATTAGTCAACAATTTGTAAAACTTAAATATAAAATTTAAATATTTTTCAATTCTCATTTCTTCCTGGAATCTCCCATTCTTAATACAAAAACAACGTTGTCAACCCACTTTTCACCGTTTCACTCCTACATATACATATATGCATTTTTTGTTGTTTCTTATCAAAATCTGCGCTATTTGCTCGTATTTCTTATTTTTGTCTTCCACGAATTTACAAACGAATTATTTTCACAAGAAAATGCATAAATGCTGTTGCAGTTGCTCCCAATACGCCCCGTTCCCAATTCCCAGTAAGTAAATTTGCTAGTGCCATGCAACGAGCACTTGCCGCAGGCGCGATAATGATGTTGCAAGTTGTCTAACATGAGGCAGAAACAGTAACAAACTAATAAAAAATGAAGAAACATCAAAATATGCTTAGTGGCATGAGATATTCGCACTTGCCACAAGCAAATACACACATATTAACATAAATAGTTGCGGCAAATTGATACTGAGTGGTGTTGCATGTGTGAAGCTTGTTTGAAGAAAATGCCTGCTGTTGAATTAGCTGTTAGTCTCCAGCTTTTACAGATGCTTCACGCTTCTTTCTTTCATTCCCCATGTTGTTTTTATTGTTTTAATGGTTATGTGATTAGTGGTGATTTCTGTCTAATAGCTCTTATGTTGCCTCATCTGATACCTCATTTCCTCCTGCACTCACTTTCCCACTCTCGCCATCTCTCAATTGCATCTGCATCACCTGTTGCTTGCATTTTCGCATTTCCCAGCTGCTTCTGTGATCTCATCGGCTTCGCTGGTGTTTACATGGAAAATGCGGTCATTAGGCCACTAAGTGTGGTATTCGGGCTAAAAAAGTCGAAATATCGACTCATTCACGTAATTATAAAGGCATTAGTGTTTGAGAACAACAAAAATTCAGGCGAATGTTTAGCATATTAAAAATATGCATATGTCTGTCTAGATCTGTTGATATATGTACATATGTATAGCATCGTATAACGATAAAAACACTCGTGATATATTTGAAGTGCGAAATGAAGAAAACACTTAGTCCACGCACACCCAAACAAGCAAAGACGACACCGCAGCCATACGAACCACTTCCGGCGCCTTGATTTTAGTTTCTCTCTCATTTCCTTTTTTGTACCCTTTATCCTCTTGAGTAGCTGCCTTGTCACTTTTTTGAGCTCCTACATCTTTCATTCACTGCGCTATCAGCGAAAAGAGCTCAGCGAAGATAAATTGCTTCTTTGCGCGCACTTGAGACTTGAGGGCTCTGGTGTCAGTGGTGCAAAGAAGCCAGGAGCATAAAGCAGGATGTTGGTAGATTCCGAAATACATAAATATATATATTTCACTTGATCTTCTAAAAAAATTAAAGCCCTTTACTTAAAAAAAGTGATTAAGTGTCTGCTTGTAATTTCTTCAAAGAATTTTATTCGCTTTTCCTTGTGGGAAATGAGAGCGTTAATAGTGTGAAGTGTTTTGTAAATACCGTTAGAAATTTGAGACAAGTCAGTGATTCATTTATTAAATTTATTTCACCCATTGCCTCTCCCAACTGAAAATTGGCTTGGCATATTTGTGCGGTAAAAAGTAATCGAAATAAGTGGTCCTGGCACCTTATATCCGGAACTAGCTATATTCAAGATATAAGGTGTCAACTCTCTTATTTCAATCTAACTTTTCGACAATGTCAACCTATAACTTGTCCTATGTCCTCTTTACAGTACAGTATTATTTAAATAATGTTCAGAGGTGTAATAAATTGTAACAGCGATTTAGTTTAATGACAGAAGCTAAAAAAAGAATTAAATTATTTTCCTCTTCTCTCTTGCTTTTTCTTCTATTTTGCTCTTTCGCTCTCTATTTTGTTTTTCTCCCTCTGCTTTTACCTATATCTTTCTCTCTCGCTCTTTAAAGCAACCTAACTCTTTGCTTTCTTCTGTCTTTCTCTTTTTCTCGCTCTCTATCTTGTTTCTCTCTATATGTCTTTATCTCTACATCAGTCTATTGTGCTTTTATCACTATATCTCCCTCAATCTACCTTGCTATCTCTCTCAAGATTCATAGTATTGATTTTTATACTTCGCTCACGAAACGGAGACATTTTTTCCAGGCTGTTGCCGAACTTTAGGAAGCATTCAAAGCATGCATCGAACCCTCGACTTGCTTAGAACAATACCATATTTCTCTTTACAATAATTTTCAGTGGTGTAATAATGAGTTATAAATAACGGTTTTTTCAATAAGAGCGCTACAAGAATTTTTTGTTTAAATTTAAACAAAAACGATTTGGGGGTATAAATGAAACTCTTCTTTTTTTGTGAAAGTACATCCAAACCATTATGTATGGAACTCGATTTCTTTTGCATGGCTACAACGGGCACGCTTGCAGAAGTCCAGACGCTGAACCCAATTTTCGACGATTTTAAAGCATAAATCTGCCGATACTGCTGCAATTTCACGTTCTATATTCGTACGAGGCTCATTAAACGTCGCTGGCTTGTTGGCATAGACTATAGACTTGACGTAGCCTCACAGGAAATAGTCTAATGGCGTCTGACCGAGGCAACCAATTGACAAGGTCATTGTGTGAGATAACATTTTCCTAAGATTTCTTGATGGAACCCCATATTGTCTAAGTCCATATCAAAAAAAATCGGTTATCATTGAGCGGTAGCGATTCCCATTCACAGTAACGTGCCGGTCTTGATCACAACGGAAGAAGTATAGCTCAATGACGCCGCCCGCCCATAAGCCGTACCAAACTGTATTTTTTCGGGATACTATGGTGACTCGTGGAGTACGTATAAATTGCTGCCTGACCAATGACGCATATTTTACTTATTGACGAAGCCATTCAACCAGAAATGAGCCTCATCGCTGAACATGATTTTTCGATGAAAATCCGGATAATTTTCAAGTTGTTGCTCAGCCCAATTCACGAACATACGATGATTCTGGTGGTCAAGTTCTTCAGTTCTTGTGTCAATTTAATCTTGTAAGAATGTAGGCCAAGATCTAGACGCTTAATTGTTGATGTGACAATACATAAATTGGACGTAGGTAGTAATTTTTAATAATTTCGACTCGTTGGATCGTATACATATTTTTCCATGATGAAATGGCAAACCTTATTGAAGAGAGATGTCAAAAGAGCGGAAAAAATATGGCGCAATTGCTGTCCCTATCGCTCTACGTTTTTAGTATCATATTGAAAAATCGTTTTGAAATTTTGCGCACTTCCTTTTTTCCCTAAAGAGCTGCTAATTTGTCGAAAGCGCCGACATCGAACCTCTATAACCCATAGCTGTCATATAAACTGACCCATGAAACTCAAGTCCTTGCATGAAAAGCTTTTTTATTTGTCAAGATATGTTAATGAAATTTGGCATGGATTATTGTCCAAGGCACTCCTACAATCTCTGAATATATAATATTCTTCAGATCGGTCTGCTATAGCATATAGCTGCCATACAAACTGAAGAACCAAACTCAAGTCCTTGTATGGAAACCCTTTTTATTTGTCAATATATCTTCAAGAGAATTGTGATGCATTATTGTGCAAGGCACTCCTACAATCTTAGAACATATTATATTATTCAGATCGGTCCGCTATAGCATATAGCTGCCATACAAACTAAAGAACCAAACTCAAGTTCTTAAACTGTTTTATTTGTTAAGGGTGTTATAGCTTTAATGCTCTTGAACTTCGCTTGCGGTTTTACTTGTTTTTGTATTCATTTATTGAGTTAGTGCAAGTATTGTATTCAGTTTCGATTTAAATTCTTCCTCACTCTTACGGTTGGAAAACAATATTTTTAGAAGCAACTCACGATCACAAATTCTCAATTCTAAGGATGAGTTATTGCAGCGCTTTAAATTATATTTATTCAAATGTTATGCCTGTTAATTATATTGATTCTACAATAAAAGGCAGTCTGCTTATTACTCTTCCCGCACGTTGTCGTTCGGACGGGTTCAATGTTCGTTCGTATAAACAGTTGTATAAAGAATGTCAGCAATTCGTACGACAAATGACGCCAATCATTCACTCGATTTTAATTGCCAGGTCAATGTTTTGGATTTTATTCATATTTTTTTAATTTTTTTTCTTTTTTCAATTTGTTTTATTTTATT
>NW_017537045.1:4247821-4261955 GCF_001853355.1 Bactrocera latifrons | reverse complement strand
TTCAGGAAGAGCGATAAGTTTGGAATAGGCTCTTCTGTGTCTAGATTCTCTTTTAAGGTGGGATATTCTGTGTCTGAATTCTCATATATAAAAACATAATATAGTTTTTATTTGACGTGATATCGGGCATTATTGCGTTCTTAGAGGCCCTTGCACTATTTTTGTCGCATATAGAAATCACATGATTGGTTCAACATCGTTCTTGGTATTCTATTTTCGAGTTGAGATGGTATTTGGAAATATTAAATCAAAATCCTCGAAATTCCGTTGTAACTAATAATATCCGACCGTGTTGATTTTTATACCTCGGGTGATTTGTCAGTCGTCTTAATGCGTTTTCTGTATTAAAGAGTGATCGTTTTCGAAGTTCCGTACTTCTTTAAAGAAAATACACAGAAATTTAATGAAAAAATTTTGTTATCATTTAATAGAGCAATCCTTGGAACGGTTTGTAAACGTTGTTCAGCCGTAAGACTTTCAATGATGGAATGGCAAACAATGCTGAACGAAAGTAACATGCCAGCTTGACAAGACTCATTCGTGTTCTGTCAAAAAAACGGTAATTGAAAAAAGTATCTCTACGTGGAATACCCGTAGGTTACTTTGCATTCTTTTCGCTGTTTCAGTGTCTGCTCCTATACTGTTCTTTCAAGAGATTGGGTTACGTCAGACAACTTGTGCTTTAATAGTAGTTATAGCTAGCTTTTTGGGGAATGAACATCAAATTAACGAGATCCGTGGATTTTTGTACCTATAACAGGGCATATTAAGTTTGACACGATGCTTGTAAAACCTAAAAGGAAACGTCAGAGGCCCTATAAAGTATGCATGTATAGGTATATGGTATAAATGATCAACGTGACGGGCTAAGTCGTTTCAAACGAGTTTGGGAAATTAGTCGCTCAGTTTTTGAGTTATCGATGAGAAATTTTGCCCACGTCCTTTTCTCCACAAGGAGCTACTCATTTATCGGAAGCGCCGATATAGAACCATTATAGCATATAGCTGTCCTACAAACTGAACGATCGGAATCAAGTGCTTGTATGGACAACTATTTTACTTCTCAATGTATTTTCAGGAAATTTCGTATGGTTCCTTGTCCAAGCCAACGCTGCAATCCCGGTACATATTTTTCAGATCGACATACTATAGCATATCGTTCAAAATCAAATACTTGCTTGGAAAACTATTGCTATTTGTCGAGATATCTTCACGAAATTTGACATGGATTACTAAGTAAGGAAGAAGACATTGATTGACTTAAGATCGCACCCTTATAGCATATATGTAGTTGCCATACAAACTGACCAATCGCAAACGAGATAAAGATTCTTTTTCACCCACATATGCTTCGTAAAATGCAACTGTAAAGATATTATAGCTTCGGCACAACCGAACTTCACTATTTTTCGGGTTTTTATCACTTTTTAACCCATCAATAATGACATTTCGCTTGCCACGGTTATGTTGCAAGTATCTGTAAGACACATTTGCCTCTAGTTCTGCATAATCTTTACTCACTTACTCTTTTCTGCGACTTGTATTCATCCCTACTGCTTGTTGCCAACTTCTTATCATTCAATATGCGCGTGTGCAACATTCGCCTGCAGCTGCTGCCATCCGCACTGAATAATTTAACACATTTGCAATATCGTTTGCTGCGTACTTTGTACATTTTCTTGTGCCTACTTCTCTACCATACATATATGTAAAACAATTCACTACCATTTTACTAGTTTTTTGCCCTGCAAACGAGCTCCCCACCCCCGAACTTTGACTTCTATTAAAGTTCAGTGCCTCTCCTTGCCACCCCCGGTTTCGTGCATAGTTTCACTTGTTCATTTTCGTTAAACCGTTTTGTCATGCTTTTCTTGTTGTTGTTTTTAACTGTACACCTTAGCACGTGAGCCTTTGCCGTAAACTCGGTAATTTTTTCAAGGCACAAGCAAGCAAACACATTTACACACACATATTTTCTGTTGGTTTTGTTTTACTTTACTGCTTCGTTTCCACGTTTACACATGCTATCTTGCTGTTGTTGGTTGCCTTGATTTTTGCTTTGGCTTCCTTATCAGTCACGGTCGCCCGGCGACTGCTGTTGCTTCAAGGTTTTGTTTACCCGGCGTTTTCCTCGAATTGTTGTTGTACCGTATTTACTTAATGTTTGTCGAGTTGTTTGCTATTGCTTTTGTTATAGCTTTCTATTTTATTGTTGTTGTGAGGCCGCATATTGCCGGTGCTAACGGTTTTTAATATTCTGTGTTTCCTGTGAGGCCGGCAGCGGCGGCAGGATGCCTCAAGCAGACCCTCATACCAGCGCAAGTTTTGTTGTTTTTGCTGTTGCCTTTTCTACGTTGTCTTTCCATTCAGTGAGCTGCTGTTTGTAGATACATGGCTTGAGTATTGCAGCATTTTTCAGCGGTCCTTTTTTGCAATAAATTGGGGTGTGGCTCTTCTTTCGTGCTCAGCGCCAAGTTTTAGAGGTGTGATTGTGGTACACAAGCAAAAAAGATAACAAAAATAGCTGCTTGTTAATGTAAAAATTTTGCATCCCATTTTGCTACCTTCTCTCTTGCCTTTCTCCTACTCTTTTATATGTACGTATGTTCTATACTGCAACTTCAGTCATTTGCTCCCAAAAGTATGCTACACCAATATATTTTATGAATTTAAATCAAGCTTTTAAGTAAAATAATAAATAAATATGTAAAGGGTGTATTATTAAGGTGTATAACCTAGAAATTTTTTTAGTGTGTTGAACGAAAAAACTGTTACTGTCGGAAGTGTGATTCAGAAAATTATTTAATGCATGTTTTACTTAATGTTGTAGTGCAAATTCGCACTGTTTCAAAGCCATTAACTGAATTTAAAGAATTGTGACTTAAAAAGTTTTAGTTTCTTAAGGTTCATATTATTTTCCAGCTACCTTGATCAGACAAATTATATTAGCAACCAAGTTTCCTTTTAAATTTTCCTATGAAGCAACATTCAAAATAATACTCAAGAGAACTTTGCGATATTATAACGCAATGAATATTTGAAAATATGGACTACGGCGCTTAACCAAGTGGAATGCGTTAAACAAGTATGAGTTTCCTTGTATTCGTTGCTCAAAGCTCAATAGGTGTCTCGACAACCTTTACTGTCTTCAGAGGCAACGGTATTAGCGAAGTTCGGAAGTTTCGGAATTAAACAAATATATTGACCATCGATTTATGTATAATATTGCTTATGGACTATATTTTTTCAAAGGTTTAAGCTCATACTCTCCTTCTCTCTCTCCMCCCGCCCCCCCCCCTCTCTCTCTCTCTCCCGTTTCCTTCTACCTCCTCACCGTTATCATCCGTTTCTTTCTATATATATCTCTGTCTCTCTCTCTCTCTCCCTCTCTGTCTCTCTCTTTCCTTCTCTCTGACTATCTGTGTGTCTCTGTTTTCTTCCTTTCTATCCCATGTATCTCCTTTTCGCCTGTTGCTTCACCTCTTTTTTCCTTTTTATTCTTATTAGGAATGTTTTCATTTAAAGATCTCTCAAAATGTCTGGTCGGATTGAATTTCTTCGGTTGAGAAATCATATATAAGATACCAGATAATTTCAAAAAATGCTTCTTGGAAGAATGTTTAATATTTTTTAGGGTTTTCCATTTGTTTACATAGTATATTATACAGCTGAGTATGAAAAAAAAACTAAAAAATCTGTTAGCTTCATCGAAAAGAGTCGAAAGGTCTTCGGGGGTGCAGAATATAATCATATTTTCCTAGAAACATTACATGAAAGTTAACCTTACTTCTTCGTCCTAAAAAACACCCACTAAACCATTCCCTATGCCTCCCTGTATACCCACTGGAATAAGTGTGTAGCTTGCCTCCCGCGGCGTTTACGTTGATTATTCAGATACTCTGCTTAATGGGGGTTGTTTTGCTTGCAGAATCAACTTCGCTCAATGCAATCCTTGCCTCCAGCAGTACACCTTGCAATTCATTACTGATTTTTCACTTTCTCTCTTCTACCACTTCCTTTCAAATATTTCACTCCACTGGCTGACTTGTTTCGCTGTCATTCAATTCCCCGCCGCTTCACTAAAATCCACCAAAAATCATTCGGAAAACTCTGAAATCACTCACTTTCAGTTTGTCATCGTAGCATCCTTTGTCAAGGTATTAAAATGCAAATCTCTTTGACTTTAATTGCATGCGCCAGCAAAGTCTATCATTGTGCCGTTGGATGGCCGCGAGCTTCACAATGCATTGACGGTGCAGATTATAGACACATGTGTCTTAGCATTCTATAAGCTAATTTTGAATGTATTGAATTTGAAATTATATACAAAAAAGGAAAAATAGTTAAATAAATAGGCATAATATGGTAAAAAAAAACTTCTTCTTTCTCCTTTCTTTCGAAAACACGCAACACTGACTCATCAGATGTTGTTATTGTCCATGACGCTGCACCATATAACACCACGGGTATGATAAGTGACTTGTAGAATTTTGTCTTTGTTCATCGAGAGAGCACTCTACTTCTCTATTGCCAAACCGTCCGAAGTCCCTTGAATTTCGGGGACTTTCATGAGTGACGTGGAAGCCAAATACCCAGTGCGACGACTGTAGTCTTTGTGCAACGTGGTGAAAGCAAAATAAGATTTGGCCAGGCCTGAAGCCACACTGATAAGGCCCAATCAGTTTGTTGACTATTAACTTTGATCTTCCACACAATACCCTAGGTTGAACCTTATATGCGATGCTGAGGAGGCTTATCCCACTGTATTTGGCAGAGCACACTTAAATTTCAATCGTCGAGCATGCTTTCGTCCGACCATATTGTACAAAGAGCTGATGCATTTTCCTTATCCGTTCTTCATCGCCGTATTAGAATAGTCGGCCGGCAATCCATCGGCAACCGTCGCTTTGTTGTTGTTCAGACGGGTAATTGCTATTCGAACTTCTTCATAGTCGGGCAATGGAAGGTCCGCACCGTCATTATCGATTTGGGAGTCACTAGATCACATCTGTGGGTTGTAGAAGAGTTTGCTCGGGTCTTGAGACCTTCTGTTTGTTTGCAACTGTACGTAAGGAGTTTGAAATGGCGTTCCACAGTTTCTTTACAAGGAGTTGCTGATAAGTGCTCAAAATAGCAGAAGTGTAGGTCGATAAAATCGTTAGGCTGGCGACGGAGTCTCTCTCTCCCACGGTAGTAAATATCATAGTTGCATGCCCTTAAATAGTAATTCTTAATACGTATGCATTGGTAGCCATAGAAAGGGGGGCTCTCATCCGAGGCTGTTTACTTCTTTTTATTGGGTATGTTATTACCAAGCGGGTCCCAACCCCAGCGCAAAACCTTGGGGAGGGATGTTTCGTCTTCTCACTTTACGAATGTTTTTTGGCTTCCCAGAAGATATTGGTTTAAGACCGGAAGTTATGAGCTACTTCAGCCATATATAAAATAATTGTTTCTGACCACTCCCAAGTGAGTGGCGCTCGGAGAACTTTCTTCACTTCCGTGAACTTCTACACATGGCTCCATTACCCGTGGCTTTAAATATTTATTATATATAAATTTGTTTCCTAAACTCTTCCTATTTTTGTTAAAATTAATTGATCATTTCAATAACTTAACGCAAAAAGGGAGGTTAGGTTTTCGATTATTCAGCGGTCTTTTTTAAGCCTTTTTCTAAAGCTTTTTTGTTTTTTTTTTTTTTTTTTTTTTTTTTTTTTTTTTTTTTTTTTTTTTTTTTTTTTTGATGATTTTTCTGCATAACTCATTTTCTTCTTTGGTTTATTTACCACTAACCTAAGCTCGAAAGTGCGGTTAGTTTAAAAATCTTTTGATATTTGGATATATGCGTCATTGCTTTGTGTAGTTTTTTGTTTTTCAAATCAAATCTCCTATGAAAAAGTTGTCAGTTTGTGACCTAATACATTATTCTAACCTCAATCTTTTTAATTCCAATCGTTAATTATTCTCTTTATAGCACGTAACATTTAAAGAACAACATGTCATGTCATACCCCAGAATAAAAGCTCAACTAAATATTTATCACACTAATATTATTAAAATTGCTAATAGCTCGATAAAATCGATATATTCTTAGCCTGTTTGTCACAACTGTCAATAACCGCAAGTCATACGTCAGTCAATACAGCTGTCTGTCTTACATACCGTTACATATCTACTATTGGATACAATTGTAAGTGTATTTCCCTATTATGTCCTACATTAAAATCGTCTGTTCCATATCAATTTCTATATCGAGATCTATTCATACACAATCTACATTTATTAACCCGAAATGGATTTGTGGGTTATTGTTATTGTATGGTGGCCTGGTCGTTGTCAATGGAAGTCGAGCGAGGTTAGATTTGTGTATGTACATACGTGAGAGAGCCTAAAATCTAGTTAAAGTTGCTTATGAGACAGGATATACCAAAAAGAAGCAAATAAAGGGTCAACCAGTTCGAGGTTGCCCGTCATGTTTTGCTCCAACGCCTGAATCGAAGCGGGATTGTCTGCTTAGACTTCAGACTTTACATATTGTCACAGCAAAAAGTCTAACTGTGTAATATCACGCGATCTTGGTGACCAATCGACTGGCCCAAAATGTGAAATTATCTGCTCACCGAAGTGTTCTCTTAATAAATCCATTGACTAATGTGATTAGGAGAAGGGGAGTCGTATTGCTGAAATCAAACGTCGTCGAGATCACGAGCCTCAATTGCAGGCAACAAATAGTCAGTTGTCATGGCGCGATAACGGGTTTTTTTTTTTTTTTTTGTTAAACGGGGTTAGATCGCCGAAAAAACAGCCCTTGGTCGGATGAAATCCGAGTCAATTCCGGTAACGTAGAACCGGCTGTCGTGGGAATTGGCTGGCGCGATAACGGTCGCCATTGACGGTTACGTTCGCACCGACATCATTTTAGAGAAATATGGAACGATAATTCCACCGGCTCCAAAAATCACACTAAACCGTGTTTTTTTTCTGAATAAATTGGCAGCTCGTTTACATACGCATTGAGCCAGTAATGGCCCTAATCGCCGAACAAAATTTGGCTCGAAAACTTCAGAACTTCTTGGAACTTTTCAAGAGCCCATAAAGCGAATCGATGTCGCTTGGGAACGTCGAGCGTCTTTAGTTCCAGCATTAGTTGTATTTTTCTTTCAATTTAGCATCTCGACGTAAAATGCGCGAAATCGTTCCATACCTCAATCCGAGTTACTGCGAACGACGCCGAATCGTCTTTCTATGGTCTTCGTGTACACTCTCAGCTACGTCTGCTATATTTTCTTCACTGCGAGTTGGACGTGGTCTATTCGGTCTAATATTATCTAATAATGGTTGCTGGGTCTCAAGATGAGTAGTATGCTCAGTAGGCCGATTATGTTGAACATAAGTTCAGCGAACGTAAACGTTGTTCTGGTGCAATCATTTCTATGATGAAATGCCAAATATGCTTGATAACACTCACGCGTGATCTGTCAAAAAAATACTATAGAAAAAAGTACCTCTACCAGGATCACCTGTTATATGCATGTAACCATTCCGTTAACAACTTAGCCATGTTTATTCATTAGGTACAGCATCTATTTGCTATCCTTGCAAACCGCAAGCAAATTCATCCTTTCAACTGTCCAACTCTATCCGGTATTTCCAACCACATACACACACACAAATACCACCACAAATAGGCAACCGACTTTACACGCGCTTATGTGTGGGCGTTCTCATTACAAGTAGGCGTATAAAGTACTCAAGCTGTCAATTAGTTGACAAATGCAGTACTTGACTTTTGCGCGACAAGCCTACCAACAAACAACTACATACATATTTATATATAGTATGCAGAGTTACATACATATTCTCATGTATATAAGTGGCTGACAACCCATTTATTTTGGAGTACGACTGCTGCTGCTGTTGTTTATGGTTTTTATATAATAAAAAAAGTTCAAGTGCCATAAAGCTATGCAAGCGCTAAAGTGCTTGTAAGTGTTTAATTAATTTTGTGAAAGCTTTTATTGCTTACTTAAGCATTTAATATGTTTAGTTCTGTTTATAAAATATTATAGCTACGAATCAGCGCTTTCCCAGCTTTTACGACAAGTTTCAAAGCGCAAACGCTTATAAAATGAAAAGTAAAAGCTCAAAAGCATAGTCATCTTTGCATACAAATATGCTTTTCTAGAGTAAATCGAAGTTGTTAAGCTCGAAAAGCTTAGCAGGTGATAGTTAAAGCTCAGTAGCAGTGAGCGCTTTATTAAAATTTTAAATGATTTTGCGACGCAAGTTAAATGTATGTATTATGCACTTTCATGCTTATATTCCCATTTTTATATTGTTGAGCTTTTCTAAACTTACGTAGACTTTAAATGAAGAACACTATTTTTTTAAAGCCTTTTAAGGCATACGATTTTCATATTATTTACTACCTTTATACACTCAGTTCTTAGGGCTCTCTCAATTTACACTACCTCTTCTTATAAGTACGTAATTAGATAATAGATAAAAAGCCTCCGGAAATCTCGTGGAAGCTTTCAAAAGTCTTAGGAGAGAACGAAAATAATTGAAGATATTTCAGTTGATGAAAACATAGTATTTCATAATGATAAAATGAATTATTGAGCCATGAAAATGTAAACTCTTCTATGTTTTTCAAATCCTTATATTTATTATATATATTAACAATTTTATACAAATATGTTAAGGGGTTAGGGGTAGTCAGAGAGAGAAAATGAGAATTTTCAGTTATTATGTGTTATTTTACAAAAGTGGTATTATGGCGTTATTATAGCATGTGTTGACTTGAAGTCACAAAAATTTCAAAAAAAAAAAATAAATAAATAAAAGTTATTTCCAAAGTTATAGTTGTTTGTGTTGACGCAGTGCCAAAAAAGGCACTCGCGTCTTTGGAGATTCATCTAAAATCATTTGGACAAAAAAAAAAAAAATGAGTTTTATAAATAGATAATCGTGGGCCTGATCGAAAGACTTTTTTTTTCAAAAATTAACGAAATGGCGTCTTCAGAAAATTTTTGTCTATATTTTTGGAAAAAAATCAACAGTTAATTGGTTTTAAAAAATCGAAATTTTGAAAAAAAAAAAATCCTTCGATCAGGCCGCGTTTATTATGTATTCTAAAAGCTGTATAATTTTCATTAAAATCTACTAAACAGTTTTCGAGTTACACTTGTCACCAGTTGAAAACACATATTTTGAGAAAAACATGTTTAAAGTTTCACACTAGCGCTTGGAAGTGCCCGAGCGCTCTTTGTTATTTGTCGAATAACTCAAAACATAATTATCGGATCAACGTGAAATTTCCAGAGAATATTTTTGAGATATTACACTTAACGAACAAGCCGAAGGCCTTGGCAGCCAGTGCTTTATTTGTTAAGTGGAATAATTATTATCTTGTAAATAAATAAAATAAAAATAAATAACTTAACGAAAATGCAAAAAAAGAAATTAATTTTTTGAAAATTCTGAATACCCCTAACCCATTAATGTACTGTTTATTATTAATAAAAATGCTTTTATTTTAATTTTTTTGGGTTTTCTTCTAATATTTTTCACTTGAAGTTTATGCGCCTAAAACCATGCACTATACTTTGCATAACGAAATCGCGCCCTAAAGTCCACTTCAAAGCTATATGTATACCAATTCAGAATTACTATGTACTAAATATTTGGAACTTTAATATATCAATTCTCGCTTTCGCTTTCTCTTACTCTCTCTCTCACTCTCTCACTCTCTTTATTACTGCCTCAAACTTTTTCTATCCTCACTAGATATCTTTCTCTCTCTGTCCGTTTTGTTTTGCCTAAAATTAAAGCGTATGCTTTTCTTCGCCAAGCTTGAAAGCTTCACCTGCATTAAACGACTTCGTTTACTCTTTTCTTTGCTTATCCATTTGCTGTCATATACTCTTCCATTTTTGTCACTTTATGTGCATTGTTACAGTGCTTCAATTGTTTATATTCTTGTTGTTACTACTATTCCAACGACACACACACACCACATTTTTATTGTAGTTTTGACACTTGTCACGGTACTTGCACTTCTCGTGCATGCTGCACGCTTGTTCGCCAGCAGGGGTCGCGCGAACAATAGTTGTTGGTAAGGGTTAATGTTTATTATTGTATAAAGCATTGTTCTTGTTTTTCCTATGATTGTTATTGTAATTTCGTTAGAATTGCTGTTTTAATTTTTTGTTATTCTTATTCTCTTATTTTTATTATTGTTGTTGTTTTAATTTATGTTCTTATTATTGTTTAATACTTGTTTTTATTGTTGTTGTAATTTTACTCTTGCAACCGGTTGCCACAGAGTATTATAGTTTTTCTTCCCTAACGGTTGGAAGGGTTATAGGGTTATATTCATATACTATACATATGTATATAAATGATTATGGTGATGAGAAATTTTGAAATCCGGTTGACTGTCTGTCTGTCCGTGCAAAAAAATTCTGAAAAAGTTGACGTGACCCCGCCCTCTAATTAGTTTAATGTAGATATCTCCTAAACCACTTAAACTACAACAACCAAATTTGCTGAGTACAAAACTTATAAGAACTTCTATCCACAGTGTGAGAATGGATGAGATCGAATGACAACCCCGCTCACTCCCCATATAACGGTACTGTTAAAAACTACTAAAAGCGCAATAAATCAATAACTAAATACGTCGGAGACATTAAATTTTACCACCGAGCTGGTATGATAAAGCCCCATAGGAGTCAGCATGGAATTTGAAGATGGGCGTGGTACCGTGGTGAAATCCCATATCCCGGGACCCGACTGACCGATTTCGACAAAATTTAGTTTGTGTCAGTTTTTTTTACATTCTAATGTGACATTGTGAAAATGGACGAAATCGGCTGACCAATCATACTTCCCATAAAACACAATTTTAAAATCCCTTGATTCGTTCAGTTTGCAGTACACAAATCAAGAAGCAATTAACATAACGGGATTAAACTTTGCACGAATTATGCCTTTAGTGTGTGTCACCTTATGACAGAAAATTGTTCAAATCCAACTAAAACTGTTCCAAGACCCTAAGTACCGCGTATGTGGACCCCGGTACCTATAGTTGATATTTGATCGAAAATACACAGATACACAGATTTTCGAACTTGCGCGTGTCCTTGTACCTTGTATTGAAAATAAGAGGCCGCGGTTTACTTATAACGGTGTATCTTTATGCCAAAAATAGATAAATTTGAGCGAAAACTTGGCCTTGCCGCTATATAACTAATATAAGGATTTTCGAACATCCGGCTGACTTTGCTTAAATGATGGGTTTTGCACCTTAAAGTGTTTCCCTGGATTTCATTCTTGCAACACACAAAAGTGCAAGAGTATAAAATGTTCGGTTGCATCCGTACTTAGGCGGTCCTCAGTTTTTTATTCTTATTGTTGTTATAATTTTTGTTCTTTCTACTGTTTTAATTTTTGCTCTCATTGTTGTTGTCTTATTTTTTGCTCTTATTTTTATTGTTTTAGTTTTTGTTCTTATTGTTGTTGTTGCTTTTTTATCTTATGTTTAATTTATATTCTTAATGATGATTTTATTATTTTTTTGTTGTTGCAATTTTTGATTTTTATTCTGAAGCTGTTTTAGTTTTAGTTGTTATTGCTGTTGTTGTTTTCAATATTCAGGCATTAGCTTGCGTTTTTATTGCTGTTGTTGTTTTCAATATTCAGACATTAGCTTGCGTTTTTATTGTTGTTGTTTTAAATTTTGTCTTATTTTTTGTTTTTAATTTTATTCTTACTGTTTGTTTTAATTATTTTTCATTGTTATTGTTGTTTTAGACCTTTTTGTTGTTTGCGTTTTTGTTGTTATTGTTGCTTTTTGATTCTATTTTCTTGTTTTAGTTTTCTGTCTTATTTTAGTTATATTTAGTATTTGTTGTTGTTGCCATATTTTTCATTCTTGTACTTATTGTTGTTGTTGTTTCTGTTTTTATTGTTTTAAATTTCTTGTATTTTTCTGTATTATTTTTGTTGTTTTTAATTTTTTTTTGTTGTTGCTGCTCATCATACTACAAGAATGTACATATGTAAAACAAACGTAAAATTTTCCACTCTCAGCTTTTATTGTTTTCCAGTTTTCCCCATTCCTCCACTTCGCAACGTATGCTTTTTGAGCTTTTCACATGCTCGTATTTTCTTACACGCTGCTTTTCGCTTTAGTTTCTGACTCTTCTGGCACAACTGGCCTATGCCGCCGTGGCTCTCCACATTGCAACCACTCTCCAGTGTTGGGTGTAAGGCGAGTTGGTCTCTTCTATGCTTGTTTGTTTGTTGGTTTTTCCTCACATACACATACACTCACACATGCACATATTCATTCATTGTGTAACAGTACGCTGTATGCATACATATCTACGTGTTAGCGAGTTTGTATATGCATACATACATATGTGTTTGTATATACCATTTATATTTATGTATATGTGTGTGTGTGTGTGCAGGCTCGTATTTTCGCGATACGAGCACCTTCTCTCGTATCCATCCATGCGCTACGGGATGAAAAATCAGTGTGTACGCGTAGCAGCGTGACGTGTTGACGACGAAAAATTAGTTAGATTTTCAATTTATAGTTATTTAGTGTAACAAATGCAGAATTTAAACATTATATTCAAATATTCTAGTTACTAAAACTTAGTGCTGTTGTTGTTCAATGAAATATCGCACAAATTTCAACGAGTTTAGTGTGCTTTTAGGCGTTGTGCAAAGTATATTGGCGTATTCAAGCAAACATCTGCAACGCAGGCAAAGAAAAAATAGAAACCAAAACGAGCAATAATAACAGTTAACGAAGTGTGTAGTAAAGTGTATACGAAGAAGTGCGTAAATAATTTTGCCAAAGCGCAAATTGTGCAAAAGCGCAGCGTTCTGTGAAATGTGAATTGGTTTTGTTGTAATATTTTTGCTTTTATTACTACTCGACACAAATTTGCGCACAAYTATTATTATTTTTTAACATAATTTAGTGCTGCTTTGCACCCAGCTGCCAGCATATGCATACATATTTCTTTCAAGGACCTTGCCTGCAAACCAATCAACTCTACAACAACCCTCTGCACGCCTGCACACCCCCACCATACTCTTTACACCCAATGCTTCCATATTTCTAACTTTTCACTACTCCTTAACGCTCTCCCTTCGCTATAGTTGCCCTAACACAAGCCACTCATCAATTATCCTTAACTTCAGCACAAGCCAATAAGTATAAACAAGTTGCGTGTCGAGATTTGCTGAAGAAAAAGCATTTAAATTTCTTTTTTCCTTTCCTTTCTGCGGCACAATCCTTCCGCCAGTTGTGCTTTCGTGTGTTAGTCGTGTCGCCTTTGCCGCTAGCTGTGTTAACGGATTTTCTGCTGCAGCTGCATGTGCCAACATGTACGCTTGTCTCAATTGTTGTTGTTGCGGCTGTGGTCGTCACTTGCAATTGCCACTTGGTAAGTCATTGTTTGGCATCCAGCAGGCGTTTTGTTTTCATCACTGTCATTGAGTGGCTGTTTAAAGGATTCTCGGCGCATTTACGCCAAAGCATTGTTTATTTGTTTTGTTGTTCAATGAGCATTGTTATTATGTATGTGCGACGATGCTGTGTGTATACCGTATTGTTTGCGTGCATGTATAGACATGCAGCAGTAAGAGTTTTAATCTTTTACATTGTCTAAAATAACGTAAAAAATACAGAAAAATAAATTATTTTAACAAACTTAATTAAAATAAAAAAATAACATTAAAAAAACAGAAATAAATTTTATTTTTATTATTTTTAGTTTGATATTATCAAGGCATTAGGTATAGAGAAATGAGTATTTTCTCCTTGCTAAATAATGAAATACAAATTAAAAAAAATTATAATAAATAAATAAAGATAATTAATTACAACAATATACTTAAAGTAAACAAGAAATAAAAAGTGTGGTTAAATTAAAAAAATTATTAATTAGCATCATACATAATTTTATTGTTATGTTCTTTAGAAACTAATTCAATAAAATAATAGACGAAAAGAGTACAATAACAACACACATAACTAATTTCTGAAAATAATAAATAAAAATAAAACTAATTAATAATTAATATTYTTCCTTTATTTTTTATGTTAAAC
>NW_017537045.1:4245047-4246398 GCF_001853355.1 Bactrocera latifrons | reverse complement strand
TGTTAATAAAATTCTTTAAAAAATATGTACATATGTATGTATGTATATACACATATGTCATAGTTAAATAGTACTAACAATAATAATAATAATTAAAATTATTTATAATAATTCAACCATTATTCGCTTCGTGTCCAATTTTTGGGAACAATTGTAGTCAAGCTGACAAAACTAACACCCGTATTATGTAAGACAACTGGTGCCCTGACGACTATAACTGCTCTTTGTATTGCATATGGCCACTATATGGTTGACTTCCTAAACTAATTGGCAAGATTGCTCAAAATTTTGGTGCAAGTTTGATCGCACTAGTAGCCATACATAATGCAGATGTAAATATATAAATCCAATACTGCTAGTTTTACTTTACTTAACATAAATATTTTCTTTTTCGAACTCAACTAAAGTCAAGCACCAAAAATACATATACATACTTAACAAATTTTCATACAGTAGCATCGGTGTAAACAAACTGGTTCCTTATTCCATTTATTATATGAATAGGTCCAGTCCCGTGCCCAGAGAAAGAGCTCCAGACCATAACATTACCACCGCCATATTTAATGGTCGCAACTTAATACTTAGGTTTGAGTCCTTGTCCTTTCGGCCTTCTCTCACATCTTATGCCATACGAATCTTTAATATTATATTTCGATTCGTCTTAGAATAAAATGGTATTCAGTTTCTGCTCCAATCGATATGAATTATCACAAATATGATTTTTTGCTGAAGTAAGGAACTTTCTAGCTGGACGCCAACAGAACAACCCACCCATAACAGCTCGTCTTCTAATTGTTCGTGCATTAACTAGTAAACAAAAGTGTTTCTGTATTTATTTATTTATGATTGTAAAAGACTGTGGGATAAGGTTGGTTAACCTTTTTGATCAATGATTCGTCTCTTTATGTAGTTTTTCGCTGTGTTCCTCAGCTGTGCCGAGAAAGTACATTGCCAGTTTGCTGAAATTTATTATTAATCGGGGATACCACTGATCTATTAACCGAATATTTATACCCTGAACATGGTATATTAAGTTTGTCACGAAGTTTATAACACCCATAAGGAAGCGTCGGAGACCCTATAAAGTATATATATAAATGGTCAGTATGTTGATCTGTATATATATGAACTGTATATATACGAACTAGTCCTTCAGTTTTTAAGATATCGTTTTGAAATTTTGCAACCATAATTTTCTCTTCAAGAAGCTGCTCATTTGGCGGAACTGCCGATTTCGGACCACTATAACATACAGCTGCCATACAAACTGAACGATCGGAATCAAGTTCTTGTATGGAAAATTTGCACATTTCACAGGATATATTCACGAAATTTAGTATATATTATTTTT
>NW_017537045.1:4228056-4244014 GCF_001853355.1 Bactrocera latifrons | reverse complement strand
TTATTTTTGGAGGCAATAATGTAATCTCCGAAGAAATTGTTCAAATCGGTTAACTATAGCATATAGCTTCCATTCAAACTGAACACATAGTTACTAACAAAAATGCACCTAAGAAGGGTATATTGGGTTCGGTGCAACCGAAGTTAACGTTTTTTCTTGTTTTAACGAATTTTTTATTTTTTTTTATTTTTATTTTATTTTGCCAATCACTTATTATTTTATTTGTAAAGTCGGCTGCGTAAGTATTTTTTGCCAATTTTGATTCTTCAACTCTAAATCGCAACTGAACTCTTTACAAAATGTCTCAATAATATTTGTAACGGTTTATTGCCAACGTCTTCAACGAATAACGTACTTTTACAGTAGCATGGAACTATTTATCCTAACAAATATTAGGCGGTGCCTTAGTTTTGTCCACTCAGTTTTATACTTTTGGAAAAATTTTTGTTTCAAATTTTGCATCTCGAAAGAATATATAACTAATGTTGTATTTTTTATGGATTAATATATGTACATAATTGTAACCTATAATAATTGTGCAACTAGTCCTGTTATATTTGCCAAAAATTTACACATAAAAAGACACAGTAGGGGTTGCTTTAGTTTTGTCCAATACTGCATGTTTGGTTCCTTAAATCGACAATATTGACTTCTGATTAAAATTAAAGATATATGTATAGTATAGCATTTCCTGCTTTCAGATTTTCTCTTGACCAGTACATAAACTATTGCCTCGAATAAAATCAGTCGAAATGAAACCAGTCAAGCCTGGCCACAAAATAGTAGGTGTTAAGTATTTGGCTGAAAAATTTAATATTAGGACTATAACTTTATTGGAACCTTTATATAAAACATCGATCGTATGAAATTTTATTATTCAAGTACTGGTTATCTGAAGCTGTAACATTTTTTCTAAATTTCTGGTAATTTTTCTATTCCTTCCCTTAAGAACTGCGTCGGTTTGGCGGCCAGGAATGAATGAATCCAATTTTTGATATCCCCTTCTAATGTGAAGCGCATTTCAGTCAAATGAAAGTCAGCAGCTATAAGGCGGGTGTGGCAAAACTTCCCATCTGCTGTTTTCCAAATAGCATTTTAGCAGCAGAGCGTTGTGGGAATGGAAAATTTTTGCCTCATTTGTGGTCACAAATCCGTGCGTTTTTCGGTAGGCAATCGTTGCAATTTGATGAATTGTGCGTAGTGTTGCCCATTAAGAGTTTCACGATATTTTAGCAGCTCACAATTCATCACCCCCTTCTGATCCCAGCGAATATAGGGTATTTTAACTTGGGGTCATGGACATGCGGCGATTCCTTTGGTTTCTCTGGATGGCCAGGTTTCGCATATGAATAAACTTTTAGTAAGTTTTTCACACAACTGAACCTCTCTTCGATACTCCAAAATGAAATATTTTACTACTAGAATATTTGAAAGCGCAGCAGGTATCTTATATTCCTTTCGACTAAAAATTGCGGTTTCTGGTATCCAAACGTCACTAGTTGCGCTTTTAATTGAATTGCTGAGCAACAGTCGCTGTCATTCTCAGCGATATCACAGAGTGAATTATATTGTTATTAACCAAAACGACTATTGCAGCATTGCAACATTTCACGTCATTGCATCGTCATAAGACTTCTTCTCAACTATACACTGCACTTTTCGGAATTTCGTCTTGAGTGAAGCAAATGAAATTAACTACCGGCTTGTGAGTTCAGCTATGAAATAATTGGGGTGCGGCCGCACACACATGACGGCCAGTGGCAGTGTGGCAACAACTGATTGGCAACAATGACGGCGTCAATGCCAATGCCAAAGGTCAAAAGATCAATTTTTAAGCGCTACCCCGCTGAACTGACGCCGACTGACTTTGTTTTTGGTTTTGTGCGACTGCTCCTTGTGTGTACATGTCGCTTGAGCATTTCTTCCGGCGCTCAAAGTGGCTTACGCGCTTCCTAGTTGGCGCGCCGCTGTCGCTGTTGCTTTGTATGTGGTGTAAGGCGAGGCTACATGCACAGGTTTATAGCTAATGGTTTATGACCACATGTAACTGCAAAAAAGAAACACTCGACGAACAGTAAAAATATACACTTATCGTTTAACGGTAAAGGAGAGTTCGAACCACGTGCTAACCATCCACACTTGGCATTGAATAGATTCAACAAATTCGCGGAAAAAATTGTAGTTAAAACAAGAGATAATCGAATACCCTTCACAACTAATAAAAAACGGGTTTGCGTACCAAAACTTGATTTTGAGCATTTGGTTTGTATGAGAGCTATGTGCTTAGTAGTGCAATCCGAATAATTTTTTCGGAAAGTTTAGATTTGGACAATAATGCATACCAAGTTTTGTGGAGATACCTCGTCAAATGAAAAAGTTTACCATACAAGCACTTGATTCCGATCGTTCAGTTTATATAGCAGGTATATGCTATAGTTGTCTGATTCGTACAATTTCTTGGAAGATTGTAACAATGCCTTGAGTAACACTCCACCCCAAATTTGCTGGAGATGTCTCGTCAAATGAAAAAGTTTTCCATACAAGCACCTGATTCCGGTCGTTCAGCTTCTTAAAAAGTAAAGAACGTTTGCAACATTTCAGATCGCTATCTCCAAAACTCAGGCACTCTTTGCGGTATATACAACTCAGCTCAAGCTGAGGATTTATAGAGTCTCCGCAAATAAATATGTTCGTAAAAGCTTTCAAGGATAACACGTTTTTTTTTATCGAGTTCTTTTCTAATTTTTTCGATTTTGTAATAATTCTATTTTATTTTAATTTTTATTTCCTCGTTCATTCATTCATTAAATAGGCTGTCACACTCTCGTATAGCTTCGCGTGTTTTGTTATCTTTCCTTGTACCTTCACATGTTTTTCTCTTTTGCTTTTTTGCGTTTGCGCGTGAACTTTTTTATCGCACAAAGTGTGGTAGGACAGGATTTTTCAGTTGGCGTGTGTATTCAATGGTGCTTGTGGCTATTAAAAGGCTAGCAAATGGCGCTTAAAGGCAGGAGGGCGGGAGTTCGCGTGCTTCAATCGCTCATAACTGTTGTGGAATAGGCGCCAACGTTTGTTATTTTCTATATACTACACAGAAATGTTAGGTTTGGTTCAGTAGAAAGGTGAAGAGTTAGGCTGCATTGCACTCTTGGTGATGACATGTAGGGGAAGACAAAACTGTTACAATGAGATATATCAATCACTGTATACTGTCTTACTTGAGAAATATTCACAACAAGTATCTATATATATTATACATTAGAAAAGATGAAAAAATTAAGCAAAGCGCTCAAAAGCATGGCCTTGAGCTCATTTTGAACTATGCCGTAAACTTTTTAAAGAGTAAAGATCTGTTATAACCTCCCACCCTGAGGTAGTGTTAACGCACTTCAAAATACACACTGCACCAAAAATTTTGGAAAGCTGTTTGTTTGTTATTTTCGAAAGCTTTGATACATGACATTGGTATTCCACAGAACTTTCACTAAGCTTTTATTGAGCTTTCATTAGGCTTTGACGGAACTTTCGCTAACCCACTTTTACAATTTTGCAAAAATTTTGAAGAGCTTTTATTAAGCTTTTTTCCCAATTTTTCAGAATTTTTGAAAAGCTTTTATTGAGCTTTCATGCAGCTTTCACTAAGTTTTTTTTGAGCTTTCACTTATTAAAATTTTCTTAATTGTTTACACATTATGAAACGTTGTTACTCTTTTTTTCCAATTTGACGCAGCTTTCTAAAAACTTTTATTGAGCTTTCACAGAACTTTCACTAAGCTTTTCTTCAGCTTTCACTTATTAAAATTGCCTAAATTTTCTTCCCATTATGAAAAGTGACTCCTCTCTTTTTAAGCTCTTTTCATATTCCGTTATTTTGTACTTCGATGCTACCTAGCTTCAACATCACTTTAAGTATTCTTAAGCTGTTTTTCCAGATTACTACGTTATCAGAGGTGGTAAGAAACGGGTTGACACCAACTCAGGCATATTTTTCAAAGCTCTCTCTTGAAGAATACTTAAGTAGCTCATAAACATTCTTGAGTCTCACAGAAAAATATTAAGAGCAAGTTGTAGACTGTAGAATATTGTCTGTTAACTCTCTTCAGTTTCATCATCGCATAGAAAAATTATTTGTTTTATGATCTATATCAAAATCATTTTTGGAGCAATGTGTATTATTTGAGACAACATTTTTCCAGTATTCAATGTTCATGAAATTATAATTATCCCTCTTTTCTCTCTTGCAGGCGGATGCCAGTCTGGGTATGCACGAACGTGAATATGTACAGGAGTCCTTGAGTTACGTGCTACGCATACAGGAAGTGCAGGAGCGCATCAAATTTGAGTTCGTTGAAATTCTGCTTGGCTTCATCTCCGGCTGGTTGGTATTCTATCACACGGCGCACGAGCAGGCGGAGGACAATCGTGATTACCTGCAAGATTTACGGCATAAAGTGCAAAAGGTGAGTTCCTCGATTAAATTAGTATGTCAATTTGAAAATAATTTGTATTATTTTTGCTTTCAGACGCGCGAGAACTTCGAAGGCACTCGAGAGAAAGTCACTGAACTGAAGACAAAATATATGGAAAAGAGAACGGTGTGTAATTGTGGTTATTTCTAGAAGCTATATCCGTCATGGGTTAGGGAAAAAATTTAGACTAATAATATTTTGAATAAATCCCGAATCCCACAAGGGTTCCGTAGTAACGATGGCAATAATTTGCGAATGCTACGACTGCAGAAGTTTCAATCTAAATTCACTGAAATTTTTTTTAGAAATACATAAAATAACAAGATTTTGACGAGGGTCTTTCAAGACTGTTTACTAGACAGTCGTATGATGTATTGGTAAACTAAATATAAATATCTTTCCATTTCGATATCGAGAGGTCCGCTGTGTGAAGGGTGGAACTAACCCTTGACTTGGTTGGGTTACGTTTTATTGGCTGGCTGTCGGGCCATAAATACCCCCGTTTCTTTTAATGGCAGTTGGAGTTTCATTTTAATTCAAGCTGAAGTATTCGTCATACAGGACGGCAACGCTTTTTACGATAGTTTAAGATAGACTTGATATATAATTTTGTTGCTTTATCTAGTCACTTCCTGGCACTTTCTGCATGTATCGTCGTTACTTATGCTCATCCGGTACGCATGTGATGCCAGTAAGTTGTGACCTTTGACTAGGCCAACAACCGACCTGCAGCCTTTTCAAGACTGTGGGCGTAAAAGTCATGCATACTTTCTTTCGGCGCCTACTGCATATCCTTGTGGCAAACCATGTCACTCTGATCCGGCTGTCAGCACTTTCGGAAATTACTTTATAATCATTTTAGTCACTTTTATATTTTCTGTAATGGTTCGGTAGCCAGAATGTGGGCACCTTTCGCAAACACCTCAGCTATTTCCTACCCGAAATGTCTTTGTGTTCTGGAATCCGGTATATATATAGCCAGTTTGCCAGCCACTTCATGCCTCCCAGCTTCTTAAGGCAATCACTGACGTAAGCCGTTGCGAGTTTATTGCCGCTTAGCTGTCGACGCTATTTTATTTATTATTTTTTGTATGCAAATACTTCCGCTTAAAAGATACCGCAGAATTTCGGAATCTTGCGCAGTCGCCTGAGATCTAACTCCGCGCAATTGATTCCATTGCCAACTCCATCAGCCTCTTTTGATTCATCTGTGTAAATGGTACACCCGCTGGTGGCGCTACCGGCTCCTGCGCCATCCACTTGAAACCTTCTTTTTCAAATAAAAGGTGAGGTTATGTGTTATATTTTATCCAACAAAACCCTGCTTAGCGAGCTTTGGCCGAAGTTTCTTGTGGAAAATATATCTAACACCGCCAATCTTGTAGCTGTTTTTGTTGTAGAGTGAAGACCCTGCAATATCGTTTGCATACTTAATTTTCACTTCTATTATTATTCCACTAATATACCTTTAACCTAACCTTAACATTTTTTTATGCTTTGGAACGTTCTTTAAAGCACTTAATCGCTTGCCATAGTCTACATTCAAGGTTAAAAAGGACCTACATATGACAATACGAGAATTTTCATTCTAAAAAGTCTGTTGTATAAGCGAACAAACCTTCAAAAGCTGCAGCTGACTGACTTCTTCTATTTTTCCTGTCAGGAACTATCACTTTCGATAACCGTTTGTGATTACCACAAAAAGAATGACCCAAAAAAATTCCAATTTTTCCTCGAGCTTTAAATATTATGGATTATTTTGGTATAAGAAAATGCCAAGTTTCTTTCTATCCCATTCCTTAAGAAATCAAAATGGCTGGGACAGTAAAACTTTCTGATTTTAAGCATAAAATATAAGAATACGAGTCAGATCTCTCTACTTTTCTAAATTTAGAAGAAGCTTTTTAACAACGCTTACTGATTATTATGTAATTTTCTTTTCTCATCATAAAACTATCAATTTCTATACTAAATTATATAACCTCTTTTTTTTTACAGAAACCGGAGGAGAAATTCACAAAACGTGGCTATTTATTTTTGATGGAAAAAAGTAAGTTTCAGTGTTCTATGTCTTTTATTAAATAGTCGTATTTTATAGTTTCCGTTTCACTTCGTTTTACTCGTTATGTGTAATTAAATATATAACGAGTGCTGCAAATAAAGGTACCTTTTCAAAAGTCTTTTTTTTTTTTTGACACTTGAGTTGTGTTGTGTTGTGTCATGTTATTTTTGTTCAGTATTCAGTGACATTTCATCATGAGAAGATTTACACCTTTACAACGTTTACAAATTGTTTAATTTTGTTATGAAAATTCACATTCGCTCAACTTATGGTCAACATAATCGGACTACTGAGCGTACTATACGAAACACCATTACCCATCTTGAGACCTAGGTTGCATTATTGGATAATATTAGACCGAATAGATCACGTACAGCACGCAGTAAAAATATGGAGCAGCTGAGAGTGTACGCGATGACCGTGGGGAGTCGATTCGGCGTCATTCGCCGCAACTCAGATTAAGGTATGGAACAACTTCGCGCATTTTACGACAAGATCTTAAATTGAAAGCGTACAAAATACAGCTTGTGCAAGAGCTACAATCGCTCGACCTTCCCAAGCGACATCGATTCGCTCTATGTGCTTTTGAATAGTTCCAAGAAGATCCGACGTCAGCGATGACCATTTCTGGCTTAATGGGTATGTAAATAAGCAAAATTACCACATTTGAGACGAAGAGCAACGTGGAGAGATTTCAGAGCTGCTTTTTCAACCAGAAAAAAGAACGGTTGTGTGGTTTGTGGTGCGGTGGAAGCATGGAATCATATTTCTTCAAAATGATGATGATGAGAACGCAACCGTCAATGGCGGCCAATATTTCGACAGAAGAACAATAATAACAGTTCGTTATTGCTCTATGATAACCGGATCAATGGATTTATTGAGAGAACACTTCGGTGAGCAGATAATTTCGCATTTTGGGCTGGTCAATTGGACACCAAGATTGTCTGATACCACGCCGTTAGGCTTTTTCCTCTGGTAAATGTCAAGTCTAAAATCTATGCGGACAATCCTGTTTCGATTTAGGTCTTAGAACCGAACATCATTCATCATTCGCCAGTTACCAATCGAAATTCGAGCATTTCATTTTCATCGAAAATTGAACTTAACAGAGACCTAGCCGCGACTAAAATTTGAAAAAAGATCGTCTTCAAAAAATTAATCCCAAAGAATGTGTTTTCGAATTACAATAAACATTCCACAATAAATTTGAAATTTCTATGTTTTTTCTTTAAAGAAGTCGGAAACCTCGAAATGAATCACTCTTTAATTCTTCAGAATGTCTTCTGAAAAAATCACTTTACTAGATATAATGACTAAAGAGATAGCAAATAGACAGACAATCAATGTTCCCACGATATTTCTAAATTCAATAGTCAATATCTTTGGTATACTGTAAGAGTTTCTTTAGCACCAAGTAATTTTTTTTTTTCTCGGTTAAACAGGGAGTCAGTTCCTTCATCATATAAGCCACCATTTTAAAATGTCCAAAAATCTTATTCTTATTTTTATAGAATTATTTTTATAGAATTATTTTTATAGAATTATTTTTATAAAATTATAATAATTTTATTTTAATTTGTATTATATTTTGTAATTGTTGAATTTTATTTTGCTTTAATTTCCCATTTTTTGCCGTTGTGTGTGACCCCCCTGATTAATACTTAAAATAGGCTCGATTTTGAAAATCTCTCTTCTAGAACCCTTCAAAGCAACATGGACGAAATACTATTGTACATACAAGAAACAAAAGAAGGAATTCACAATGCTGCAATTCAATCAGATGAATCACAGTTCCACACGGCCTGAGGGACGTGAAGAGGAGAAACTAACATTATACTCGTGTCATCCGCGCAATTCGGAATTTGAGAAACGTTTCTGCTTCGATTTAACATTCAAAGAGAAACCGGGTATTGTTTACACATTTCAAGCGCTCAGCGAGGACGATCGGCAGGCGTGGGTGAAAGCAATGGACGGCACCGAATCGGTGAGTGACAAACAATAATCCACATTACTTATTCATTTGCTCTAATTATTTTATGCCATTCTTTCTATATTCCAAAATACTCTACTCTCTTACATTTACACTACTGTAACACGACTCAACAATATTTTATCCAATTCTTACGCTTACCGCACTGAACTCTACCAAATTTTTTACGTTGCAGACCTACTTTGCTCCAGGCAAAGTGAAGGCTGGCGAGGAATATCAGTTGGATGACATGGGCTTCGCTTTCGTGCGCCGTTGCATCGATGTGCTGGAGAAGCGTGGCCTCGAGGATGAGGGTATTTACCGCAAGAGCGGTGTCGGTACGAAGATTTCCAAACTCCTATCAATGGGTATGGATCACAAGAAGGCGGATAGCGTTTTTAACGATGAACAGTATCGTGATCTCATGGAGAGCAACACCATAGCGAGTGCATTGAAGACGTATCTGCGCAATTTAAATGAGCCGCTGATGACCTATCGTTATCACAGCGGCTTCATCGAGGCGGCAAGTGAGTATACTTAGAGACATGGATTCAAACGGGGTATCTTAATATCTATACTCTTTAATACAGAACAAGAGAGCTTGAATCAGCGCGTGCACGAGGTGCATAAATTAGTACACAAGCTGCCGCCGGTCAACTTCGAAATGCTGGATCTGGTTATTAGACATTTAACAGAGTAAGTTCCGCTTCCGTCATGCTTTGACTCTCACTTATATGTATATTCTTTTTATTCTACAAACAGAGTGTCACGCAAATTCGAAAAGAATAAAATGTCGGTCTTCAATCTGGGCGTTGTATTCGGTCCGACACTGTTGCGGCCCCAGGAGGAGACTGTTGCTGCCATATTGGACATCAAGTTCAACAACATTGTTATAAATATTTTAATTGAGAATTATGATCGTATCTTTAAGAGTGACCCTAGCGCGCCACTGCTAAGCGCACCCAATCCCACTAGTCCGCCGACGCGTGTACCACGCGCCAGTCAAGCCGGCAAGTCGCCATCAGCGGGTGGCGTTGGCAGTGTAGGCAACGGTGCACGCACATCCATGTATTCGCCGCAACAACAAGTATACCGGCTGGTGACCAAGTCCAACTTTACGGATCCACCGATGTCATCGAGTTTACAAAACATTCCAAACGGCCTAATCTATTCGCATGGTAGTGGCGGCGGTGGCGGCGGTGGAGGAGGTGGTAGTGTTGGCGGCATTAACCCGACGAACCGCACAAACGGCGGCGTTGTTAGCGGACATACCACCAACGGCAGCGGCCCGAAGAGCCTTGGCATGAGCGTCAATATGGGTAGCGTGAAGAATATACATTCCATGTCGCAGAGTGACATCAGCGTGCGTAGTTTGCGTGGCGGTGGCGGTGGTAGCGCTGTGAATAGCAGCGCCGCTGATGCCGTCTACGGCATATTGGGTGGCGGTACAAATGGTTCCGGCTTAACGGCACACCATGCCACGCCCGCGAATGCCACACAACTGCGTCAAGATTATCTAATGGCCACCGCTACGCCGGCGTCTACCGGTGTGATTAGTGGCGGGGGCGGTATTTATTCCACGGCCTCGGCGGGCAGTACGACACGTTTGAACATGAACAACGTTTCCCCACCGACGATATCAATGCGCACTGAGGCGTTATACGGCTCGACGGCGCTGACGGGAGGCGGCGGCGGCGGAGGCGGAGGTGGTGGTGGTGGTGTTGTTGGACAGTCGCAACACTCCCGCATGTCGTACGCGCAGGCAAAACACTACTCGCCGGTGGCAGCGGCTGCCTCCACATCTAGTTCCAATGAGAGTGTCTGTGATTCTTTATCGTCGGCCAATGGCATCGGCGGTGGTAGCAATAATGGCAGCCGCTTGTTGGGCGGTTCATTGGACTACGCGCCACATGCTTCGCAAGCGTCCTCGCTGTCGACGCTATTGGGCTCCACCTGCGACGATGTGGTAACGGCAACGGCGGCACCATCTATAATTGGCGGTGGCGGCAGTTCGCCGAAAGATGTCGAGTATGTGCCGGTCAAGGCGCACCGCAACAAGGAAATACATCGAGAGTTGAATATGGGCACAGCGTAAGTACAGCTCAAATTTATTCTTGGTATAGTGAAGTGCTTGGTTTTCAGTACGATTAAAGTATTATCAAACCAGGAACTGTATACGTATGTTTTGATTAAAATTTACTGCTGGCGGATGTTTTAGATTTTCCATTTCGTGTGTATAGTTCTAAATTAGAAAACCACGAACAATTTATGCATCACTGCATTTCAAAGCATATATGCCATACTCGCCTAACCTCACAAAAAATAATAACAACCCAAAAAAATACGCATTAAATTACTTTGAGTCTGTAATTTTATTTCTACCTAACCTCAAATACATTTTGGAAACCAATTTTCAGTCTAACATTAAATATACTGGTTACCGTTTAAAATAGGACTACGAAGTAGTATCCTTATATTTTAGTCATTTTACAAATGGGTATATAATATAAGGTATACTCAGAGGTGAGAACCTCCTTTACCAACTTAACCTCGAAACCTTTAAAATTCAATAATCATCATGGGAATCATAAACCAGTATTTGTTGTAGTCCACATTGGGCTATTGAAGCCTTAGTAATATGATGCATCCCAAAACAACGCAACGGTTGTTGTATAAGTGTGGTTGGTGAAGCCATAAACTTAGGTTATTATTGTCCTTCGCGGGCTTGTTATAGGGAAAATACTTGTTTAACATGGCTATAAGGGGTTATTAACAAAGAAATTCCGAAATTTTTGGAAACTTGGCCAAGGCGACGCCATTTTCGGTGACCCGTCGGAAAAAAAATGCGCCCGCATTGGGTGGATAATTCCTTACAGGATCGTCGTGTTTTATTTAAAACCTTAACTTGAAACTTGGACTAAAGAAAACAAAACTAAAATTGGATATTTGCAGACATTTTTACAAAAAATGAAAATTTCAGTGAAAATATCGCAACAGTTTTTTTTTTAAATAGATGTAATCGAAAAAAAAAATCCTTCGTCCAAGTCTTTAAGAATTGTATCTGTGTAAAGTTTTATAAAGATCGGTTAAGTGGTACTCTAGAAATCTTGCCAACCGACTTCAAAAACACAGTTTCGAAAAAACGTGTTTAAAGACTGCGCACTTAGCCTAGGTAGACTCACCGAAACTATTACTCGGATCAACTAGAAAATTTAGGACAATATTCTAGCGGTATTGTAGAATTCAATAATACAATAAATCGTTTTTTTTGTTTGAAACCCGTAAAGACCCCATAACTCGTTCTAATCCTCTACAATAGCTGAAAAAGAACGAAGAGTTGTGATAGACTCAAAGCGCTTTGTCGATTTGTTAGGGTTTTTGAGAAATTTTGTAGGCGTTAGGTGCCACAACGAATCGGTGACCTAACCTAAGTAGGCAACAACAAATTGATGACCGTTCTGAGTCGAATGTGAACCCAAAAGGCTTAACAATCACAATTTAAACATCGTCTTCAGTTAAAGCAAGTGAGCGAACAGCCGCTCGAAACAGAATACCTGAAACCTTGCCAATGCTGGGTCCAAATGACGAGGTTTGTAATACACAAAAGGAAACCCTACAGATATAAGTTGTCAACAGGACGGCCAGAGTCGACTTAGTCGTGACTCTCCGTCTGTCTGCATAACGCCAACTGGTCTCTCAGTTTTAGAGATATCGAACATTTTGCACACTCTTTTTCTCTTCACAAGAAGCTGCTCATTTGGCAGAATCGCCAATATCGGACAACTATCGCGCATAGTTATCTAAGGCAAAGTTAATATCTCCGAAAAAGTTGTGCAATTCTAATCTCTATAGCTATACCTGCCGAAGAAACTGCCCGACAGAAGTCATGTTTCACGAAAATTTGCCTGTGTTTTTGTTTAAGAAAATTTACACAGAAATTCTGCAGATCGGACCACTATAGCATGTAGCCGCCTTTGATACTTTATATTTACGAAATATAACCGCACCGCTTAAAATTAGGTGCTTCCGTGGATTATTTCGTATTTGTAAAGTTTTTGCTTGTTTTTCTTTTATTTGATAATAGTGTTGTTGTAGTTCCATATAGTCTTAATTGCTGTCAAGTTTGTGTAATAATTTTAAAATTCCCATTTTTTTACAGGCGCGTGCGCACATTATACGCGTGTATGGGCGAAAGCGAGGGTGAACTGTCCTTCGAGCCGAATCAGATCATCACTAACGGTAAATATTGAATTTGGATATTATTATTATCATTATTTTTYTTAATTTATAAATAACTTTCTCCTCTCTCTCTCTTCCGCTCTCGATTGTTTTGCAGTGCGTTACTCACATGAACCGGGTTGGCTGCAGGGCACGCTTAACGGTAAAACGGGACTTATACCACAGAACTACGTCGAACACTTGAAACCATACCACTAGAACTAGTTATGATCACCGTTAGATATATGTATATTTGATTACAATCACAGATATCTAGTAATCCATATATTTATAAATATATGGGTGTTTAAGCCGTTTTGTATGTGTATGTAAACTAATGAAGAATGCCGTTAGTTTAAGTGACGGCAAGCATTTGAAAATTGGTGTGATGTAACAGTAAAAGTACGTAAAGTGCTTGTAGTTAATTAGTTGCGTAAGTAGCATTAAAAAAAAAAAAAAAAAAAGCGCAGAATCGGCAAAAATAAAACTGAACGAAAATAGAAAATAAAAGCAAATAGTAGTGAACCGCTATGTGAGCAAGCAAAACGTAATATACTAGCTTAGTGTAAACCTACGAATTCCCGCAAAACTATTGCAAAGCAATAAAATTTATAAAACTATTACAACAACAACACAAGCAAAAGTCCATAACGCACGAAAATTCAGGAGCGTGTCACCACCAAGCAAACGCACAGTACCCAACAAACCCCAACAACAAATGCAACAACAACAAATTTACAATCGCACACACACACATACAAGCGTCAACACACACACACACACATGCACAGTTTTACACATATAAATATATATTATACATACACATTTAGCCACAGCTTACAACAAAAATAAATAAATAAAAGTAATTGCATACATATATACAAATATACATACATACAAGCATATATAAATATTTTCTCTACTTTTACAACAATACAAAACCACAAGAAACCTAATTTTGTATGCAAATATGTAATTATTGAAAAGAAAATGAAAAACAATTTAAAATTATAACGAAAAGAAAAACGTTTCATTTAAAGGGCGCAAACGTGAATGCTAACAAATAATGAAAACAACCAACAACAACAACAACAACAAAGAATAAACACATGTAAAAGCTTAGTATTAGTAATAATTACTCAACTGTGAGTATGTTTGTATGTATAAAATTAATTAAAATATTGAAACGAAACTGAGAACTTAAAATTTCCCTTAAGCTAATTTATTATATGTAAACGCTTTACTTTTGTTGCACTATTGAAAGCAAGCGCAGCGCAAAAGCGTAAAAAAGAAGAAACACAAGTTGAAAGTTGAAAATTGTACGAAAATGTGAGCAAAAACTATTAGTTTACTTTGTAAATATATACATAAAAATATATATATAATTATTAAAAAATTAACATTTTTAAGTGAATAATAAAAATAAAAACTATGCAAAAATTACAATGAAATGAAGTGGCTTTAATTGTCAAGTATACAAAAAAAAAAAAAGTTTTAATTGTGCATATAATCTTGTGGACAAAAAATAGTAAGACTTAGTGCATAATTTTTAAATTCTTACTTTATTCTTCAAAATCTATGAGAACGACACTTGTGCCAACGTCTTTTCCAATCCCTGAAAGTTGTCAAAGTCAATCGGAATAGCCGTGCTTTCACTCTTTCACTTTTTTAAGCCCAAATGATCTTTCGAAATGGCTTTCAGTGCTTCTTCCGATATTCGAACGATATCGGTAAGCTATCTGACTGTTAACCGTCCATTCTCAAGCACCAATTACTCTATTTTATTGATGTGTTGTTCATCAGTTGATGGTGATGATTGTCCTGAAATTAGTTTGTCACCAACGCGTTCTCGACACTCTTTGATTAATTATTATTTAAGGACAATTTCAGGCTATGGGGTCGATGGCATGTCCTCAAAAGTAACGGCTATATGCCCGAACTTTCTCGTTGCCTCGGTGCACGTAGCCTAACACTATACTCGACTAAACCCACAGCGACCATATTGACAAATTGAACGAAAGATTACAGACTTAAGAATTAATTATTAAGATTCAGACTTCACCTCAATATTGCCTTAGATAGCGTTAAAATTCCGACTGTCAATAAGCTTAAGATTTTAGGTGTCACACTAGAGGCCTGTGGAGGAAAGACAAGGGAACGTTTTCAACATACAATACACCAGTTTGCCTGGAAGTAGTGTAACGCAGACAAGGAAGCTTCATAAATGCTTGAATACTACACTCCGGACTAAAACGGCATGACTCTTGATGTCTCCTATCGAACTTCTACAAAAGGAGGCTCTTATGCTCCCAGTTAAGGAGCATAATGAACTCCTTCCTGTTGGGATTTATTTTGTAGAAACCATCCATGCTTGTAGCGGAACCGCCTTCTAGGAATATCAAGAGCTCCTTCCTTAACTGCGTCGACGACAATAGTACATCGACTAGACTACGGACGCAACAGACAAGCACTATAGGCATAAACACCTTCACTGATTCCCTCTCAGTGAATGGCGTACTTGGATACTTGGATGGTGTCATTGTAGACGACGAAAATCTAGAGTTGACGCGAGAATCTAGAGTAATCCTGGCGCAGCTTTGTTGTCGATAATGTAGCAGGTTACACTCCTACTTATTCAGAATCGGCCTCGACATACCAAAAATATGTCTAGCATGCAACGAGTCCCCGCACGACTCTAGCCGCCTGTTTATATGCCCAGCTAATCCTACACATCTCATACCCCGCTCCTTTTGGCGCGATCTCGTCGAAAGAGCACGTTTCTGGGCCTACCGTTGAAAGATCTCGAGGACAACTAGATAGCCGTTACAACAACGGTCATGGCTACATTACCTCACTTCGTTTAGGTGATCGTTTATGTAAGTATGTATTTTATAGGGTCTAGAAAATGTTTGATAATATTTAATAACATTGTTTTTTGTGACAAAAAATATATTTCATAAATATCAGTTTTATATGAAGTACAGTACATTAAAAAAAAAAATTGTATACATTTAAGAAAATTTAGAAAATTTTAATTTAATTTATAACAAGTAAATTTTCAATTTTGCCTTTTTATAAAAAAATAAATTTTAATTCCATTTAAATTGTTTTGAAACGAAAATATAAAAAATTTTGTGAAAAAAATATGGTTTATGTGAAAATATTTTTAATTTTTTTTTGTTTTATTACTTAAAATATTAAGTTTTATTTGTTTTGTAAAAAATTACCAAAAGAAAT
>NW_017537045.1:4222314-4227366 GCF_001853355.1 Bactrocera latifrons | reverse complement strand
TTATGAAATTAATTTTTATTTTTTTTATGTAAAATCATCTTTTTGTAGAAAATTAAAAATATATTTTTTCAGCATTTTTTAATATAATTTTCCACTGATTTCTTGCAAATTATTAAAAAAAAGCTTCTGAAAAATGTAAGTTCAAATTTATTTAAATTTTTTGTTTTGTTTTGTAGACAATTTAAGTTTACAAATTTTGAAAGTAATTTTATTTCAAAAATTTTGATTTTTGTTGTATTATTTATATCTTTATTTCAATTATAATTTTTTTTTTCCAAATTCATATGGCTTCAACTAAAATGTTAATATAACTTATTTTGTAAAATATTATAATTCGAAATTTTCTGAATGTTTTTGTTTTTTTCAAACTATTTAATGTTTTGATAAAAAAATTATGAAATTCATTTTTATTTTTTTTTTATATAAAATCATCTTTTTGTAGAAAATTAAAAATATATTTTTTCAGAATTTTTAATATAAAATTAAAAATTTTTTTATTTCAATTAATAATAAGTTAATCTTAAAAATTTAGAAATGTCAGGTCGAATTCCCAATATATTGGGGATGTCATTAGAGTGGGTCGATGTTTTTTATAAATCGCGTTTGCGAAAAAAGTTCTAATGCCTAGCGGATTCAAAGCAGCCTTATTATGGGAAGTTTAAAAAATCTAAATAATCGGTTGTAAGAATGATATATGTTTTAGTTGCACAATCTGACCGATTCCGACCTATTAAATTTCATACAGATAACTCAAAAACTGACGAAGAAACTTTATATTACTTGAAAAACTTCGTTTTAAAATTTTACTGCTCGAAGTCGATTTTGGATCCGTAGTCTCTTAGAAAAAGTTGCTCACGATCGATGGTTCATAGAACATTTCCTGTATATGCGATTTTGCCGTTTTTTGTCTCCTGTAAATCGATCCGCTCTAATGTGTATGTTAAGAAAATCTAAAATTGGTGTTTAACTTTCATTTCTTTGCCGTCTAACTTTAATCAAGAATTATTTTTTTCACTAAAGAGTCTAAATCACTAGACTCCGAGGCAATATTTGGTCTTTGCCTTCTCTTTCGACATCGGCTTCTCGGTTCAATTTGGCGTTCAAATCCCATTAAGTCGCCAACAGATAGTTTATATCTTAAGATTCAATCATAACATGATATAATCTAATATTTTAAGATTAAACTCTCTCTAATCCGTAGATTTTCGCTTGAGTAGCCTAAAAATTCATTCATTCGTTTCGCCAGCGAAGGTTCATTGAATTTTCAAACCTCTCATTAAATACAATATTTCGTTGCTTTCGAAGGAGTACTAAAAAGAGTATTTTATTATATGCTTGTCAGTGCCATCTATTCTATTCCTAGTGAAGCAATGAACCGTGAACGCGACATCTGTCGTATAAAATTGTTAGCTGCACTGCTAGTTTAACATGACAGATGGCGCTATTGTTTGCTTCAAAAAACGCTGGACTTTATAACAACAAACTCTCTTGACGTTTTATTATTATGATTGAAAAAAACTTCACTCAGCAGTTCCGCAGTCATTTCCTGATCGGTGTATCATGGTGAATTTCGAATTCAGAAAATAGAAAAATACATATTTCTGTAGAAACTTTCAAAAGCAGAATCTTTTAAATAAACTATAAAAACTGAAGAGCCTAAAAGACAAGGAAATGAATAAGTGCTTGTGAATAAAGCGACGCGAGCAGACGGTTTGAACTAGAAAATTTCTGCTGATACACCGGGACCGGATATTTGGTTGTCGGCCGCAAAATGTCACCCCACCTCACTTCAGCTTTGACTTACCAAGGGATCGTTTGTTTCGGCATCAGTGAACTGTTATGGATCGCCTTTCCACATGCTACTGTAGTGCATGAAGTAGAGAAATTAAGCCTGAACTCATCAAGATAATCAATCCTCTCTTTCCAGAATAATCAACATATCAAATGATGCAGTCGCTTGGAGACCTCTTCTCTAACTTCTACTACTACTACTACTGCAGTTTAGTTTGAGTACCCCTGGCTGCGTAAGTAATTCAATGTTTATTCATTAAGGCTAGGCAGTAAATGGAGTGGCAGTTGTGATCAACTAATTAAACTAAGCCAGTTCGCTTCGATAATGAGAGCAACTTCAGCGCACCGCGGAGTTACACACGTACGCACACACATGCATATAATAACAAACATGAAAAGTCAGATGGCATGGCTTGTGAGGCGCACTGTTGGTGGTTCAGCTGGGCGTGAGTGTGACGAAAATGCCAAGAGCGCAACGCATGGGTAGAACACAACAAAACTGATCGGTCGCGTGGCCGCACGAAGGTCGAAAAATTGTGCGTCGCGAATAAAGTACACTGGGCAATGTGCCCGGCTGGAGCAGACGGCGTCGCTGCAGGCAATTGCATTCGCTGGTGGAATTGAGCGAGAGACCGGCGCCGCAGCAATGAAAATGCGAAGGAAACTTCAGTTGTTGGACAGTGTTCGCGGCGAAAGGAATTATTCGACGAACGATCAGTGCGCGGCGCGCGTGTATGTAAATAATTCAAAATGCAGCCCAGCAAAGCTTTGCAAAAATAGTGCAGAAATCGGAGGTTATGTGTATTGTGTTCGAAATAATGAAATCGGAGTGCGCGACGCAGGTGAAATTTGATTTGGCGCGTGGACTCGTAAAATGCGGTAATAAAAACGGTTATTTGCGGAACGGTACGATCGAAAGTGAATAGCGCTGCGAGGAAAATGTGCGAAATTGTGTGAGAATGAATTTGCAGCAAAAATTTTATGAATGTGAGTGCATGTACATACATACATATGTATGTAAATTGTATGTAGGTATGAAAAGCGCAAACAGATGTGGCTATGTTTACAGTTTTATATACACACATATTTGCAGGGGACAGACTCGGCAAAAATAAAAATTATATAACCAAATTGAAAAATACAAACAACAAAAATTAAACAGCATTACAAATAGTTTTAATAATAATAAAAATATTAAAATTTATATATTATTTATTAAATTTGAATTTAATTAAAAAATCAGTAAATATTTGTAATAACCAGTGTGAGTTAAATAATTGAACAACAAAAAATAAAGCTCGAATGCTTAATTTTTTTCGAGTGAGGATGTGAAAAAATACTTTCCGGATTATCATTGTGTTGTCACAGCAACGGTATGTGTCATTTGCGGGTCACTAAAAACTCTGTTTTAGGAAACCAATAACAATTTAAAAATTACGTAAACGAAATATAATGAAATTAAGAAATCAATAATATACATACAATATAAAAAATATTTAAATATACTATAAGTTTAAATAAATGAAATAACATCAATAACAAATTAAAATAAATTATGAGTGATATAATAAAACAAAATAAACAAATATATACATACATATATACTAATACATACAGTTACGGACAATAAAATAGAATCAATATTAGTACTAATTTTCTGTGCTAAAAAACATGAATTTGATTTAAATTCAATTAATATATATTTTTATTATTTACTTCCTGTCACGTGTTATGGATAGTAGCAAAAATATTTAAAAAAAACTAAAAATTTTGCAAAAGCAAAAATAAAATGCAAATTTCAAAAATTCTGAGGACAAAGAAATAGTATCTAATATCTTACTAAAAATAATAACTAATTATTTGAGAGAACTATTAGAAAAAAAAAAACAAGAAAAAACGTTAACTTCGGCTGCACCGAACCTAATATAGTCTTCACAGATACATTAATTCTAGTAACTATGTGTTCAGTTTGTATGGAAGCTATATGCTACAGTAATCCGATCTGTACATTTTTTTCGGAGATTATCTTATTACCTTAAGCAGTAATTCATATTAAATTTCGTGAAGATGGCACGTCAAATGCGAAAGTTTTCCATACAAGCCCYTGATTCCGATCGTTCGGTTTGTATGACAGCTATATGCTATAGTGAGCTGATCTGAACCATTTCTTCCAATTTTACATTATTTATTTGAACAATAACTCATACCAAATTTCGTGAAGATATATTGTCAAATGAGGAAGTTTCCCATGCAAGCATTTGATTCCGATCATTCAGTTTCTATGGCAGCTATATGCTATAGTTAACCGATCTAAACAATTTCTTCGGAGATATCATAGTTGGCTTATAAAATAATCTGTACCAAATTTCATGAATATATCTTGTTAAATGTGAAAGTTTTCCATATAAGAACTTGATTCCGATCATTCAGTTTATATGGCAGCTATACGCTATAGTTAACCGATCTAAACATTTCTTCGGAGATATCACAGTTGGCTTATAAAATAATCTGTACCAAATTTCAGGAAGATATATTGTCAAATGAGGAAGTTTTCCCATGCAAGCATTTGATTCCGATCATTCAGTTTCTATGGCAGCTATATGCTATAGTTAACCGATCTAAACAATTTCTTCGGAGATTACATAGTTGGCTTATGAAATAATCTGTACCAAATTTCGTGAACATATCTTGTTAAATGTGAAAGTTTTCCATATAAGAACTTGATTCCGATCGTTCGGTTTGTATGACAGCTATATGCTATAGTAATCCGGTCCGAACAATTTCTTCGGTGATTACATAGTTGGCTTATAAAATAATCTTTACCAAATTTCGTGAACATATGCTGTTAAATGTGAAAGTTTTCCATATAAAAACTTGATTCCGATCGTTCAGTTTGTATGGCAGCTATATGTTATAGTTAACCGATCTAAACAATTTCTTCGGAGATTATATAGTTGGCTTATGAAATAATCTGTACCAAATTTTGTGAACATATCTTGTTAAATGTGAAAGTTTTCCATATAAGAACTTGATTCCGATCGTTTGTATGGTAGCTCCTTGAAGAGAAAATGACGTTTGCAAAATTTCAAAACGATATCTTACGAATTGAGGGACTAGTTCGTATATACACATACAGACGGACGGAGAGACGGACATGACTAAATCGAGTAAGCTCAACATACTGATCATTTAGTTATATACTTTATAGGGTCACCGACGCTTCCTTCTGGGTGTTACAAACTTCGTGACAAACTTAATATA
>NW_017537045.1:4209287-4222294 GCF_001853355.1 Bactrocera latifrons | reverse complement strand
GACCGGAAGTCGTGAGCTGCTTGAGTCATATGTAAAAGGATCGTTTCTGGCCACTCCCACGTGAATGGCGATCAGAAAACTTTCCTCACTTGCGTGAACTTCTACACATGACTCCATCCTCCAGTATCGTATACAAGGTCCCATTTTTTCCTTAACGTTTTTCCATAAGTTTTTCATTGTATTCTATTCTATTGTAGATCTGTTGGCTATATTGACGAAGCCATAATATCAACATCAAGTTCTGCGAATAATTTTTTTTCATCCACTTTTTCATTTATCCAAAACATACATACTTATGTAGGTCCGATACCACGCCATAAGAAACAGCCTTAAACCATTATATGACTGCCATGGAGTTTGAAGGACTTAGTCGTATAGCGGACGGACATTTTTATATTTTATGGACTTCCGACCAACGTTCAATTATCATTTCCTCTCATATTAGTTTGGCATTCATCAGATCATAAGTTGTCGAACCATTTACTTTTCATTTTAATGCGTGTTTTGCAAACTGAATACGATCGTGTCTATGCCGTTTGCTCCGCATTGACACCTTTCCGAATAATCTGCCAAAGAGTTTTTTCTCCACAAGCCGTCTTCTTACCATTCTGGAAGAAATTTATGCACCTAATTCTCGTCCAGAGTTGAGCATTAAACACAAATTTTTGAGACCTATTGAATATGTTTGCAATTTCCTTAGGTATGTTACTCTTTTCTTGGAAATTTTTGACTCACAATCTTTCTTCCTCTGAACAATGTTTGGCTCGACCCATTTTTCTATATACTATACATACATTCTTAATACAAATATTCATTCCACAGATCCAACCTATGGTCTACAACTTTGCTTCCGCCGTTTTCCAATAGATGTCTCTATGGTCAAGCACTGGTCGATAAATCGATTAAATCGTTTTATATCGATCTTGGACATTTGTGTCCAATATTAATCCAACAAAATATCTAAAGCGATCTGTTTGCATCCCAAACTTATTCTCAGCTGTCACTTTTTGAGCCGAATTCTCGACATTTGCGGGAAATTTTTCTTTTCTTTTTAATTCCAAGAAAAGTGCGGCTGCGGACTCATCCACGCTGAGACTGACACATACATGGATAATACTATTACTCTACTACTACCATCTATATGATTTCTACTAGGTATGAAAAAATATAGAATTTTTGTAAAGCAATTTGTGTTAGTTTACAAAAAATGGATCATAAAGATCATAAAGCATTTCGTGTGTTAATTAAGCATTGCTTTTTGAGGGAATAAGTCAAACACTTTTGGACCGTTTTTATACAATAAAGCCTTAAATTATTTCGCGATTTATTATATTATTTTGTCATTAACTGTACATGACAATGTTATCTTTTTCTCAATTTTAAAAGTACATATGATTGTATTTGTTATTTTGCAATAAACTTACTAAATATGTATATCACAAATTTCAACAAAACTTTAGTATATTTTGAAAACACAACCTTTGATTCTATTTTATTGTCCGCAACTGTGAGTACTATGCGCAAAAAATAGTAAGACTTTGCTCATAATTTTATAACTCTTTACTTATTCTTCGAAATCTGTGTCGTCTCTCTCAAAGTAATTCCCCTTGGCTCCAACACACTTGTGCCCAAGGCTTTTCCAATCTTCGAAACAGTTGTCAAAGTCAATTTCTGAAATAGCCTGCAATGCGCCTTGTGACTCATGTTTATTATCTTCAATTAACTCAAAACGGTTTTCTTGGAGCGCTCGTTTGAGTTTGCTGAATAGCCAAAAGTCACACGSAGCTAAATCAGGCGAATACGGTGGTTGCGGCACGATATTGGCTGAAAATTTTGCGAAAAACTCACGAAGAATCTATGCAGTATGCGACGTTGCATTACCGTGGTGCAAAAACCAATAATTGTCGGCCCATAATTCCGGTCTCTGTTTGCGAATAGCTTCGCGCAAACGACGCATGAGACTCAAGTAGCAGTCCTTGTTGACAGTTTGGTCGGAGAGAAGGAATTCTGACTTCACCACAGCACAATAATCTTGAAAGCTGTCAGCATAATCTGGACCTTTTTGACCTACTTTGACGTGGTTTTGATTCATCTTTGGTACACATTTGCCGACAGCATAGTGTCAAGACTCATCGCCAGTGATCAGTGATAATACGTTTCATGACATCCTGGTAGTCGGAAAGCATTGTTTCACACCCAACGCTGTTTTTCAAAAAAATTTAGTGATTTTAGAACCAATCGTACTTTTACATTTCTTATGCCCAAATAATCCTTCAAAATGGTTTTCACGTGATAATACGTTTCATGACATCCTGGTAGTCGGAAAGCATTGTTTCACACCCAACGCTGTTTTTCAAAAAATTTAGTGATTTTAGAACCAATCGTACTCTTACATTTCTTATGCCTAAATGATCATTCAAAATGGTTTTCGCTGATGCTTCCGATATTCCAACGATGCCAATAAGTTCTCTGACTGTTAATTGTTCATTTCTTTATTTTGTTGACGTGCTKATTGATCATCAGTTGATGTTGATAGCCGTCCTGGACGTGGTTCATTGTCAACGCCTTCTCGACCCTCTTTGAATTCTTCGTATCAATCAGAACACCTGATTGGGACAAACAATTTTCACCGAAGAAATTTTCCAACATTCTGAACGTTTCGGCATCCGAAATTTGATTGCGAACATAAAATTTAATTGAACTTCTTTGTTAAAAAATTTCACTCATCCTAAAAGTCGCAGTTTATGTACTTCAGAAAGACAAGCGTAAACTAAACACTAACGATTATTTTGATGTACCAATCTAGAAAAAAAAAATGTTTCGACGAATGGCTTTTCGCGCAAATTTTAAATTAAAAAGTCTTACTATTTTTTGTCCACAGTAGTATGCACACATACATATCTGTACGTACATAAGTAATAAAAAAATATTATAATATTAGGTTGTCAAAAAAGTCTTGCGGTATTTTCGCTAGTTGGCGCTGAGAGCGCGTATTTCTAGTTTCATTCGTCGCATCGGGTCATGCTATACCTTTTTGGAAAGCTTATTTCACGCGCTAACACGTGTTTGATTGATAGTCGTTTCTTTTCAGTCGTTCGTGTGTTATAGCGTCGCAAACATGGAGCAAAATAAAGAGAAAATACGGCATATTTTACAGTACTACCACGATAAAGGCAAAAATGCATCTCAAGCCGCTGGTAAAATTTGTGCAGTTTATGGACCCGATACAGTTTCCATTTCCACCGCACAACGATGGTTTCAACGTTTTCGTTCTGGTAAAGAGGTGGTCGAAGATGCGCCACGCTCTGGAAGGCCTGTCGTCGAAAAGTGCGATAAAATCGCTGAATAGGTCGAAAGAGACCACCGGCATAGTAGCAGCCGTAGCAGCGGTCAAGAGCTGGGCATGAGTCATCAAACCGTTATAAAATTAATAAAAAAAAAAAAATACCGCAAGACTTTTTTGATAACCTAATATATTAATTATTATTTTAAATTGCAGTTTTATACTTACATACAAATCTATCTATATATAAATATAGGTACATTTGTACATACATACATATATGTATATGTGCATAAACTAGTAATATGAAGAGTGCTTTCATTGCCAAATTGTGAACTTGTGCTTTGCCTTTGGGTTGCTTGCTGGTCCACCAGTGATTTGTGACCCTGCTGAGGCGTTCGTGTTGGCTTTCCTTCCGCCTTGTAGCCGCCATGTTTGCACATATGTATGTGTGTGTGACTTCTTTTGATGCTTCGCAGTGAAAATGAAATTAAAGTGGAAATGTGCATATGTATATAATTATGGATATGTGTACTTGCAGCTCGCTGAATTTGAATAGATCTTGAAAAGTGTGCATGCATGTATGTACATGCACACACACAACCAAGTGCCTTAATGGAAGATGAAAAGTAAAAGCGTTTGTGCAAGGCAAGTGTGTGTTATTTAATACGAATATGTTTGAAGCGAATCAAAAACTGTGAATTAAATAGTGCAATAAAAATAATAGCTACACAAAAGCAACAATAATAACAGCAACTGCAGGCAATCTTTTTAATAAAAATATGTGCATGCGAGTGTTTGTGTTGGTGTGTGTGCACGCTATTGTGCAAGAAGTGTCGTCCAGTCGCGTTAATTGAAAGCCAAAACAAACAAAAACTCACAAAACAGAGCGCACACAAACCATATATGAGCAAACATACAATAGTACCGACATGTATGTATGTATGTATGTATGTATGTATGTATGTATGTGAGTGCCAGCTCATATAAGCAGCAACTTTGTATTAATCGTGCCATTAAGTTGACGCGTCGACCAACACCCGCTGGCATAAAGACTAAAGCATACATATGTATATGTATGTATATATAAGTAAATATACAGAGTGTACTTGTATGTATGTGTTTGCATCTGGAGATCCGCTGGCAGTGGACAGTAATTGAGCGAAGGCTGCAAAGAAAATGTGTTTATGGGGTGAGTAAGCGTTACGCTGCCTGCTTTTCACTTCTATTCTTGTTGTTGTTGTTGTTGTTGTCGACATTTGTTTGTTTACATGCAAACAACAACTAAATATTATAACTTTTATATGCATGTATGACATGTGTGTATGTGTGCATGTGCGATTCAATGCTTGGCTTGCCACAAATTGTCTTTTCATGCTTTTTAAATAAAAGAAAATAAAATAAATATTCGCTTGATAATTGTTCTAAACTCCTACATAGATAACTATGCGTTTTTCGTTTTTTAATGAATACATTGTGTTTTGGAAAAAACGCAACAAATATGGCTTCATGCACACAAGCACACAAGCAGACATGTCTACATAGATTATGTACACTGCCGCTCAACTGAATAGGTTCATGATCTCAGAGGTGGAAATTTATTTATTTTTTATTTTATTTTATTAAAGCTTACATAATAAACAAATTATTAAATAAACTAAAGTACGCAGCGCTAGCATCAAAGGCTTCGGCTGAGGTGGAAATTTATCTATAATTCCTAAACCAGTTTTCCGATTTACATAATTTTTATACTCTCGCAACAATGTTGCTAAGGAGAGTATTATAGTTTTGTTCACATAACGGTTGTTTGTAAGTCCTAAAATTAAAAGAGTTAGAGGGTGACGAGTAGAGTTGAAATCCGGGTGTCCGTCTGTCCGTCCGTGCAAGCTGCAACTTGAGTAAAAATTGAGATATTATGATGAAAATTGGCACACGTCTGTCTTGGCTCCATAAGAAGGTTAAGTTCGAAGATGGGCAAAATCGACCCACTGCCACGCCCACAAAATGGCGAAAATAGAAAACCTAGTGTCATAACTATGCCATAAATAAAGATATTAAAATGAAGTTTGGCACAAAGGATCGCATTAGGGACGGGCATATTTGGACGAAATTTTTTTGGAAAAGTGGGCTTGGCCCCGCCCCCTAMTAAGTTTTTTGTACATATCTCGGAAACTGCTATAGCTATGTCAACCAAACTGTATAGAGTCGTTTCCTTCAGGCATTTCCATATACAGCTCGAAAATGGTAGAAATCGTATAATAACCACGCCCACCTCCGATACAAAGGTTATGTTGAAAATCACTAAAAGTGCGTTAACCGACTAACAAAAAAACGTCAGAAACACTAAATTTTACGGAAGAAATGGCAGAGGAAAGCTGCATCCAGTCTTTTTTTAAAAATTGAAAATGGGCGTGGCGTCGCCCACTTATGGACCAAAAACCATATCTCAGGAACTACTCGACTGATTTCAATGAAATTCGATACATAATAGTTTCTTTACACCCTGATGACATGTACGAAATATGGGTGAAATCGGTTCACAACCAAGCCTTCTTCCAATACAACCTTATTTTGAATTCCATTGACGCCTTCTCTGTATAATATATATATTAGGAACCAATGATGATAGCGGAATAAAACTTTACACAAATACGGTATTTGAGCTGAGGTATCCCTTGTGGAAAAATTGTCGTGATCGGAATATAACTTTTCAAGGTCCCTGCTATCGAACATGAAATACTCAGTGCCTAACCTAACCTAACCTAATTTTTCACCGAAACTATCGGTAAATCAATACAGTTAAAATAAATGAAGTACTCAAATTGATCTAATCTAATTAATTTTACAGCAAAATAAAAAAATATGTAAATGACGGATAATGAAATCTCGATTATCACTTTATCATGCGAGAGTATAAAATGTTCGGTGACACCCGAACTTAGCCCTTCCTTACTTGCTCGATATAACTTCATATAAACGATATGCAAATTTTGAAGTATTTGCAGGCAATTGTTGTCCAGGCCGTTTTAATTGCCGCAACTAAAGTTGTTGCAATCCAATTGCCTGCCTTCTACATATACCTTGCGCGATAGCAACCCCCATACGTTTTTCATTCTATTAAGGTCAGGTGAATATGGGGGCCAATCGAGCAAGTCACCATCTTGAGCCTTAATCCACTCTTTTACAACCGTAGTGCATGAATTGCAGCGTTATCGTGCTTGTAAGTCCATTTGATAATGTAAAGAATATTGGAATAATGAGGAAACGCAGTCTGTATGATAGATTTGTAGGTTTCCGCGTTCATTTTGCAGGTAACAAATTGACGGTCACAAGTGCCAAAGAGTGATACCGATCCCCACACCATTATTCCTCCCTCACAGCTATGGCGACGGCTCAGGAAATGCTCTTCCCTTCGAAGATCGTGATAATAATAGTTGTATCCATCAGGGCCGTCTAAATTATATTTTTTTTCGTCGGCAAAAACCAACTTCTGTCATTCGTTTGTCCAGCTCATGTGTCTGAGTGCAAAGAGCAGTCGTGAAGCTTCACGTGCTTTAACGGTATTTTTTAAATTTATTTTTCATTTCTTTTAGATGATCAGTCGACGAAAACACACGTTTAACTGTATACACACTGGCTGTAACACCGCAAATTTCTTTAATTTCGTGTGCTGTGAGGTGCGAATTGAACGCAGCACGAACAATATGCCTCCTGACTGCCGCAGAGGTAGCATGTTTGGCTCCGCCTTTCATGTTTTTGCCGTATTCTGCTTTGTTCCTCAAAAAGTTACTCACAACATTTTGGTTTCGTCAAAATTTTTCGTGCGATTTTACGATGGCTAAGACCACTTTCATGATAGGCTTCGATTTGGCCTCTTTCATACTCGGATACTTGTTCTCCGCGTCCCATTTTTCATTTAATTTAAAGAAAATATATGAAATTAAAAATTTGTATAAAAAATGTGTCGCCACACCGCCAAATTTAATCGCAAACTAAAAATTTTACAGCTGAACATATTCAGTTGAACCAAAAAGTTATACAGAAATTTGCGAAAGAAATAGCAGAACAGAATATGCAAAGTAACGGTACTTAACAAACGGTTCTTTACACTGATTGACAGAAATATAAAGTTGAAATGTTAAAAAAAAAACATGCGTACGAACAACACCAAATCAAATGAGAAAATCATGAAAATGCAATCGAAAATATGTGAACCTATTCAGTTGATCGGCAGTGTATATGTACATATGAGTATGTTGTATATATGTATATATTTATATGTATCCTAGATGAATTAATTTATTCCAAGTGAAGTTCAAGTAACCGTTTTGTTTTTTTGAGACGGGTGGTTTAGTTTTGAAGCTACAGGATTTGTCCAGAAAGTTATAGGACTGAGTCGATTTAAAAAAATTTATTGAACCAATCGTCACGTCATTGGTGTTTGTCGAAGTCGCAGGTTTCCCAGCACTGCCTTCATCACCAGCCTTTTCCCGGCCCTCCAAATAGGCCTGGTGGCATCGAAACACACCACTTCTTGCTAAAGCAGGTTAAGCCTGCTTGATCATATCAAACGTCTCTGTCGCAGATTTACCGAGTTTCACACAGAATCGCGTACCTCTACTCTAACGAACGCTGCATTTTCGGGTAGCACCACTCACAGAAACACGTCGCGCGAAAATGTTTGTCCTGACCAGCCGCTCGTTCGTTAGCCAGCTGCTCTACCGAATCCAGTCGGTCTCTTACTTTCCGAACAGATCTTGTTTAATACCATTTATAGAAACATTTTTTTATAGCATAAAAGGGTATAAGAATATTTGTTCTTAGATTTTGATTGGTCATTTTATATGGGAAATATATGCTATTGTAGTCCGATCTGAATAACATATTCAGCGATTGCAGCAATGTCTTGGCAATAATCTGGGCAACTTGTTAAATAGTATGTTCCCATACGAAGACTTGAGTTTGATCGGTCAAAAAATTGGTTCGAAATATCAATGAAGATCTTTTTTCCTGTAACAGTACATTCAATACCATTATACATGGAACTCGATTTATTTTCAATGGCCATCACAGTCAAGCTTGTAGAAGTTCAGACGCTGAACAAATTTTCGACGGTTTTCAAGTATAAATCGGCCGATATTGCTGCAATTTCACGTTCGATATTTGTACTAAGTTCATCAATCGTTGATGACTTGTTGGCATAAGCCATATGCTTGACGTAGCCCCACAGGAAATAGTCTAATGGCGTCAAATAGCACGACCGAGACAGACAGCTGACTAGGCCATTTCATGAGATAACACGTTCACCAAACTTGCTTTTCAATAAATCGATTGAGACATCCGCCTTGTGGCTTGTGGTGCCGTCCTGTTGTATCCACACATTGTCCAAGTCCATGTCATCCAATTCGGGTCGAAAATATTCGTTATTATTGAGCTGTAGCGATTCTAATTCACAGTAATGTGCCGGCACAGATCATCGCGGAAGAAGTACAGCCATCCACTCAGAAACCGCACCAAACCGAAATTTTTTCGGGATGTGTCTCATCGCAGAAGATGATTTTTCGATGAAAATCCGTATCATTTTTAAGTTTCTAGTGGTCAAACGGCGTTTGGGAACGATGTGTGAGAGGCTGATTTTAATTTTCCTCAATTGATGCGCCAGCAGCAGCAATATGCTCGACCCTACGAGCACTTCTTTGTCTCATTGGCACGGGGACATTTTATACTGCGCTTATGGATTCAAATTTTTCCACTAGACACTCAATTGTTGATCTTACAGGACGATATGACGACCATAAATGGGACGTTGCGCTCTTAAAGTTAAGGCTACTGACTTCGAATTTCGGTAGTAAATTTTAATAATTTCGACACGTTGTTGGATCGTCTGATGAAATGGCAAACCTTATGGAAGAGAAATGACAAAAGGGCGGTAAAAAATATAAAGGCGCAAACAATCAAAGAAGAACCGCAGAGTCCATCCGTTATCGCGTCGAGAAACTCCGATGAATGCTTTTCTGCTAAGCAGAACTGTATTACTTGGCACTCAGATCCTTCACTTCTTAATATTTCCAGTCATTCTAGCTTTCATTACTCCCAAAAAATGCTAAACATACTTCAAGAGTGTTTCGTTTATCCGAAGAAAGGGATAAAACAAATGTTGAGATCCAAATTTCTGACTCCAAAATCAAAAACTCTTGCCAACAAATATTTTAACAATATTTTATCCAGCTCCGAATACTGTAATTTACTACATTAAATTAATATATTTTGAACCATTATTTTAGTCAAGGTCAATTTACTATAATTCTCATAGTCTCTAGTGCCGATATACTATTAAAAGTGCTATATTTGACTGGAGAGGCGATTGTTTGAGATTACTGACAATTGTTCTTTTTGATGCCAAAAACTTCTGCCAAAATTTTTATGTCACAGAATTGAACATATAAGGTTCATTGGACTACTAACTCTTAGCAAGGTTTACATAACCGCAAGGATCCCTGTAGGTATCCTAACTGTTCATTGTCGCAATTGCCTATCACGCGGTGAGGCTAAAGATTTTGGAGTACACAAATTTTCAAAGCTGCAGAGCATGAATTTGTGGTTGGCACTTTTGAACCATACATAAGAGTTCTGCATATCACAGCGAAGTGTACAAGTGGGTTTATTCGTGGCGTCACGAAAAATCTGCCTATTTACCTAACCCAACCAAAGCTAATGTAATTAGGTCGAAAATTAGTCCAATTGCTTCACTTTTTCGCCTAGTATTGAATGTCTAAACCGTGCAACTTATTTAGGAGGAACTTATATGATGTTCTGCTGATAAGACTTCTATTTTTTCATGTTTTTTTTTATTGTGCATAAGGGCTTTTGTTCCATTGTAAGAACTGTGATATTATCTGGCGCTAAAATCGCCGAAAAACGCCCGCAAGAAATAGAAGAAATAGAGAGTGCTGTTTCACCAGCACAATGCGCCGTGTCACAAATCAGTAAAAACGATGGCAAAATCCATGCAGCGAACTGCTTCCGTAACCATCGTATTCTCCAGGTTTGAGCTACAGCGACAATTTCCTGTTCTTAGAACGCAAAGGAATGCTCGCTGGAAAGAAATTTTTCTCGAATGAAGAGGTGATCGCCGAAACTGAAGCCTATTTTGAAGCAGAGGAAAAATTGTATAAGAAAAATGGTAATGAGTCTATCAGCCTTGAAGGGAACTATGTTGAATAAAAAAACAAAACGAATTTTGCCACAGAATTGTGTTTTACCATGATAGGCCGGGGATTTTTCAATTGACTTGTTATATGTGCATGTGAATTAATATAGAGAGATTGGTATTTTGTTGATTAACGCATGCTTCAAGTGTTAAAGTTCAATGAGTTTATTATGTTTGTATTTAAGTATTTAATTACAAAAGAAAGAGCGGTCGTTAAAATTATTTAAGAAAGTACTCGCTAATACTGAATGAGTCACATTAGAAGTATATTTGTAAATACATATATACTACTATGTAAATTTATAAATACTACATATATACTTGTATATATCGTGCACATATTTTGTTATATGTACATATATATATATGCTTGTGCCGCCATGAGTAGGTCAAACAGAGTCAGTGTTGGCAGCCAGCTCAATGAACTCTTCTACTCTGCCTTAGATAACCATACAATTGTTCAACTGAAATTACGCTAATTATAATAATGACTGTTTAAATGTGAGTCTGCATAGACAAATCGGAAGCATTACACATTCATACATGTATGTATATGCACATATATACATACATACATATTAGGGTGATTAAAAAAATTTTTTTTTCTTTTCTAAAAAATAAGTTCCTAGATACCTCTAAGGAAACTTCTCCAAGAATTAGTTCTTAATTGTAACGGTATTATCTGATAGAAAAATTTATATCTCGCTTCCCACCACTCCAAAAAATATTTTGCTCTTTAGATTTTGTAGGAAATTGAATGCTCTACAAAAAAGGTCTGCTATGATTTTTCGATTAAGTTAAACGTTTACGAGATATTCGCCGTCAAACATCAATGCATTTTAGGGTGGATCAAAAAAATTTTTTTTTGGTTTTTCGTTTGGTACTCTGAAAAATAGGTTCCTAGACACCGCTAAGAAAACCTCTCCAAAAACCTATGAGCTGCATTCATAATGATTTTTTTTTCAATGAGTTATAAAATTCATAGGAAATAAAAAATTTTTCCAAAAATAATCAAACTTTCACTGTTAATCTCTTTTAAACGGTTGGGTTGACGAAAAAATCGTACAGACGTTTTTGTAGAGTGTTCAATTTCCTACAAGATCTAAGAAACAAAATATTTTTTGAAGTGGTTGGAAGCGAGATATAAATTTTCATATCTGATAATAAGGAAAAAATAGAAAACTGTAGGTAGGAAGACCTTCCCGCTACAATTAAGAATTCATTCTTGGAGAGGCTTCCTTAGAGGTGTCTAAGAGCCCATTTTTCAGTGTTCCCAAAAAAAAAAATTTTTTTTTTGAATCACCCTAATACATACGTACACTCTCTTACCGCTACGCGCATTATTCACACTGCCCTCTACTATCTGCTACCCACCTGTACCAAGAATAACTCTATTTTACAAGAAAAAAATTCTTCGGCCTCTTCAATGGCTACAGAATCAGCTAGAAATATGTATGTTCTTGGTGCAAATGAAATTCCAACGCGTTAATTCGCTTTTTAATGGGTCCATGCCAGTACAGGTATGTGGCTAACTGTTGCACAAGCTTCTGTGTGATTATACGCTAGGAACCGCCAGCCAATGTCTACAAATATACTTAGATACATATGCACATACCAGTCAGCAACTTTTGCGGTGCACTTAAGTAAATACTTAAGTAGGTTTATTTAATTTGTGAGTAATTAGTGTATGTGGGTTAGGCGCTCATTTTTGATGACTGTTATCAACATACCTTATAGGAATTCACAGTTTTGTGTACTATCTCTAAAGTTATCCATGCAAAATTTTTATTTCTTTCCTTTGCTTACTACTTTCTTTAGGTCCTGTGCCTCAACAAAGATTTTCCAACCATTAAGCTTCTGAGCTGTATTCCAAGTATTGTATGCAGTATAAAGTAGTGAAAATATTGATGAACCAAAAAAAAGTAGTTTTTCCTTCCTAGCATTTCAATCAGTTTGCTGGTGGAAAGCAGGCTAACATCTTTTTTTTATTCGGAAATGTCACGTTGCTCAGTTGTAAACGTTTTTTATAAAAATAAAGTTTCACATTTTTTATGTTACATACGTTTTCAGATACGAGCATTATTTGTGTTCTATACAGTAACTGAAAATATTCATCAACTCACTTTGATCAACATAGCAACAGCGCATCCATGAATTTAGGTAAATTTCTGACGATGAAGCTCCATCAAGGGTCACAGCTTATCGACGGTATGATGAATTCACCTGCGGTCGTACATCACTCCATGGCGAATTTTTGAAACCATAAATGCTGTGCGCAAACTAATATTGTAAGATCGTCAAGCGACCTATCCTGAGATAGAGGCATCTATAGAGATTACTGGGTGTACTATACATTCATAATTGCAAGAACTTTTCGCTGTTTTTTGGAAGAAGTGGACAAGTCGCAACCATACAACTAGAAGTACGTAGAATAGTCTTAGTGAAAAATGACCTTTGTTTCCCAGTTGTCTTTAAAAAATTCAAAAAAAAAAAAAAAAAAAAAAAAAAAAAAAA
>NW_017537045.1:4200988-4208562 GCF_001853355.1 Bactrocera latifrons | reverse complement strand
ACGGACGGACGGACAGACAGACATCCGGATTTCAACTCTACTCGTCACCCTGATCACTTTGGTATATGTAACCCTATATCTGACTCTTTTTGCTTTAGGACTTACAAACAACCGTTATGTGAGCAAAACTATAATACTCTCTTTAGCAACTTTGTTGCGAGAGTATATGTCATCCGTTTCGTAGTCCCGACTTGGCACCGAACAACTTATTTTTATTCCTACACGGAAAAAGTATAGAGGTTGACGATTTTCGACACGTATCAAGGCGTACTACTGGAGACACCTCAATCAAAGTGGCTAAAACTGAGCGGAGAATATCGATTATTCATCTCTCATTTGATGTCTAATTCCGAAATATGAAAGCCAGGCTTCGTAAGAGCAAAAAGTTTGCTTGACAGTCGGGTCCATCATCTTAATATAATTCTTAAAGAACCGAAACCACCCACGATCTTATCCCGCCAAGTACTGTAAACCTAGCAGTAGCGTCCAAAATTATTTAGGGAATGTGTCATGGTGTTAAGTTAAGGTTCAAATTATACAAATTGATTTGTTATTTTTTCACTGAATTCACTGAATTAAAACTCTGTAGATATTGATGCGACAAGGTTAACAAATCTTGGCTACAGCAAGTTGTCAAAGCTGTAAGCTGAGATGGAAACATGCAGGCCATTGTCCAGGCCTTGAAAGACAGGGGTTGAAACATCACGCAAATTTTTTTTCGGCCTACCAGGAGACAAAGCCGAAACTAACATTAGACGTCTCAATAAGTTTGTAATAAGCGCAAAGTGCTTTGTCTTTGTTCATTTTTAAAAGTCATATGATCTATTATTGGATAATACAACGAATTGGCGTTCTAAGTCGTACAAGTGAGATACTTGTTAGGATCGACCTCACAATATAATCTAACATGTTCCATATAGTCGGAGGGTGAGTATAAATGTAGTTCACTATACGGCAAAATTGACTTTTTTCTTCTGGGTATTGGACCAACCCTATTGTATTTTCGAAAGATTGTATTTTAAGCGAAAATTAGCTCCTCCGTTTACTGCGACAACCTTCAAAATCGAAATATTTTGTTTCGAATTTCGAAATTCAGCTTGTTGAAAACATAATTATTAGTGATAGTATTTAAGTTCCTAAAAAAGTTAAACAATAGGCTTTATCCACTTTTTCTTTAAATTTCAGTGGTTTATAATGTTTTTTGCTCAAATTTATATGACATAGGAATTCAAAGTGGGATCTTTCAAAAAAATATTATTGTATTTTTAAAATCTTGTGGCTTGACTGAAATTCTTAAGCGTTTGGTGGACGTCTTCTCTAATAGAACTAGTTTTAAGCTGATAGCGAAAGGCTGGCGTATCTTCGATAAGATACAAGATCAAAGCACAATTCAGAGGCTCTGTATTGCCAAATGGAGTGTGACCTAAAATTGTTAATAATTGTCAATTTGAACGGTATTTGACTCAAGATTTGTTTAATGAAAAACCATCTGGAAAATATATAGTATAATCAGACCTTTAGTTTAAAATCAGCACTTGTCATTTTTTACAACTGAGTTGGTCTCTTATTCCGGTATTTTACGTGATACCTTCATGAATTTTAGCATGGACTATTATGCACAACAACGGTACAAATTTTAACCGAGATTACAACAGCGCGCCATTCGTTCGTCTTATTCGCTATTTGGCACCAATCGGAGATTTCAAGTATAGCCAAGTCTTTCCCATCCTAGTCTTTCCAACGGATAGATCTTCCTCTGCATTCACTGGCGGGTACTTAATCAGAAACCTTCAAAGCAGGAGTATTATCTTCCATCCGGATAACATGACCTACCTGACTCCTAATCCGCTGAATTATGCAAATATCGTCGTATACCTCGGACAGCTCATCTTTTCGTCGATTGTTATATTCGCCGTTGTTGATTCGCAAATTACAATAAATCTTCCGTATAACTTTGCTCTCACTTCTAAGGACGACTCATCAGATAATGTCATTGTTCACGCCTCTACATCATATAGCAGGACGTACATAGATGATGAGTCACTTGTACAGCTTGGTCTTTGCTCGTCGAGAGAGGACTTTACTTCTCAATTGCCAACTCAATTCAATGTACAGCTGCAGACTGTTTTTTTCTGCGTTGGATTTCGAGGCTAACATTGTTGTTAGTGTTAATACTGTTTCCAAGATAGACGAAATTATCTACGACATCGAAGTTATGACTGTCAACTGTGACGTGTGCGACGACTGTTTGTTTGTTGATAAAAGGAGATATTTCGTCTTGTCATCGCATAATAGAGAACCAAATTTTCTGAAACCTCTTTTAGTTTCGAGGTGAGTGGTATTCTCCAATGCGGACGGAGCTTTTGGTATTGCTCAACAGCAGTTTAGATAGCTGTATTAGTTTTGCGGGGATACCAAGTTCAGACATGGCGGCATAAATGCTGCTGCTTTTTGTGTTGTCAAAAGCAACTTTGAAATCGACGAAGAGGTGATGTGTGTCGACTTCTCCAAGATCTGGCGCATGGTGAATATCAGTTGTTGATTTTCCAGTCCTAAAGCCACGCTGATAAGGTCTAATCAGTATGTTTACCGTGGCCTTTAATCTTTCACGCAGTACGCTCGATGGAGCCTTGCATGCGATGTTGAGGAGGGTTATCCCCCAGTAGTTGGTTTGTAGGGACAGAGCAGAGCACACATGAATTCCAATCGTCAAGCATGCTAGCGGCCTGCTACAAGATATAGCTGCATGCAAAATGACCGATCAAAGTGAAGATAAAGATATTTTTATACCCGTTTATTCTATAATAAGTATATCTGTAAAGGGTATTATAGCTTCGGTACAGTCGTAGTTCACGTTTCTTCTCTTTTTGTGCCACCAAATTGTTTTTCCTACAGGGAGTCAACTCACACAATGTTTGCTGGACAGAGTGTCGATAGCAGCGCTGTCAACAAACGCGATAGAAGATCATATAAGTGGCCATAAACCGGAAAACAAGGCATACAAGCGCACAAACTCTAGGTGTATATGTATATAAAGTATATACCTTTTTATAAGTGTCTTGAGAAAATCTAGTTTTCTCACAAGGTAGAATACACCTGACCCCACTGCTAGAGGTGGTATGGTGCTGTTGCTGATTCTGGCGTTGACGAGCCAACTATTTCGGTTAAAGTTTATTGGCCTGCAGAAAATCGTGTCGCGAATAGCGGCGGGAGTGCATAGAAAAGCTGTAGCAGAAATTAATAAGCGCCAGGAAAGCCAGACAGCGAAGAATGCTAACCCAGCGCCTGATCGAGCTTGGCCTTGAAAGCGTGGATCGTGTTGATCGTGCGTCAAAGCGCCTATTTTTTCAATTACAACAATAGTTGATGAGACAGTGTCAACAATTATTTTTCAATGTACATTTGCTCACACATTCGCTTTGTTCCTTTACCGCTTTGGGAATGTGTCGAGGTTAGAATTCCAACTAATAGAGCGCTCACAATACCATACGCTCCACAAATATATTTTGTGTGTTTAAGAAAGCCGACACATTTAATGCAGTAATTTGTTTATTTATTTAAGGACTTTAAATGCTTTTCACAATACACATGTTCTTCACACCTCAGTCAATCGTATTTGGTCAAGTGGTTCATCGATCTTGTCTACTTTTAATTCTCTTGTAGTGTCATTCGTCTTAAATTTCCTCATTCTCCATTTTCATACATTTTAATTGCATAGCGCTGCATATTATTCCATTTCTGTTACTGCCGTGTATATAATTTATGCGAGTCACATACGGGTTTCTGAAATTATGTAAGCGTCTGGAACATGCAGAAAATCTCATTGAAACAAGAAAAGGCAAATAGTGACTAAGAGAGGTTCTTGAAGTAAGCAGAGTAAGTACGTACAGTGGTTTCTTCAAAGAAGTTCCAGCAAAGTTCAGTGGCTTTTTCGAAGTCCAAGAAATGGTAGATAAAGTGCTTACTGAAACTCCGTCTGAAAAAATTTCTTGTATCAAATTGTGTTCATTTGTTGATAGATTGTTGAAGATCTTTAAAGTCTCAGATTTGCTCTAATTTGATGCGTAAATTTCGAAAGCTGATCTAATTACGCAGAATTATTACTTACTTTATAGCATAAAGTTGAGGCAAAGATCAAACGTCTTAAGCTGCTGAGAAACTTGTCTTCTTTTAAGTAAACTAATCCGAGTTAAAGTAAGATTTGTATCAGCCTCTTGTATGAAATATTGATTTCTTGATCTCGATCGCGAAATGATGCTTCAGAATTGAGCCACATAAATGTTAAGTCTCATTCTTTAAGTATTCGTCATACAGAACATCAACGCTATATAACTAAATTTAATACTTCATCTAGGCGCTTCAACTGCGAAGCTCCTGGTTATGTTGGACGAGTTCTAGGTAAGGCTAGCCAAAAGTATAGGAGGTGTTCTTGTTTCTCTCTAATACCCATACGGCTTTCTTCTGATTTCCAGTAAGTTGTGACCGCTTTCTACTTTTTAGCCGCTTTCTACTTTTTAGCCGCTTTCAGGCAGGGTTTGTCCAGAAATTAATAGAACTGGCTCGATTTGAAAAATATTATTAAGGCAATAGTTACAATTTTTCGCTCCTTCGTCGATGCAGCCCTGCCAGCGCGATTTCCAAACATTGAAATCATCAAAGACGCCATTGCCTTGAGAGCTAAGGTGCGTGCTGCTTTTATACGCTCTTCTGGTCTGTGCCACTCAGAAGATTGCCTCCTTGTCTCGGGCTCATACTCAAAGATCCATGATTCGTCACCTTTGATTACGTTATTTAAAAATTCTGGGTCACTTTCACACATGTTAAAATTTTCTTGTCACACTTCCATTGGTCGCCATTTCTGGTCGTCAGTGAGCACTTTTGGGACCATCTTCGCGCAGTCCCAGGTGCTAGGAGACAACTGACCAGCCGCTCATTCGTTATCTGGGATTGCCCTCTACCGAATTCAATCAGTGTGCGCACGCTCCAAAATACAGTAGCGGCGGAAGAAAATCAGTCCTAGTATTTCGCGGACAAACCCAGTATTTATTACCTCCCTGCTTCTAAGAACATCTTTTGACATAATATTAGGTTGTCAAAAAAGTCTTGCGGTGTTTTCGCTAGTTGGCGCTGAGAGCGCCTAGTTCTAGTTTTATTCGTCGCATCAGGTCACGCTATACCTTTTTGGAAAGCTCATTTCACGCGTTAACACGTGTTTGATTGATTGTTGTTTCTTTTAAGTCGTTCGTGAGTTGTAGCGTCGCAAACATGGAGCAAAATAAAGAGAAAATACGGCATATTTTACAGTACTACCACGATAAAGGCAAAAATGCATCTCAAGCCGCCAATAAAATTTGTGCGGTTTATGGACCCGATACAGTTTCCATTTCCAGCGCACAACGATGGTTTCAACGTTTTCGTTCTGGTGTATAGGTGGTCGAAGATGCGCCACGCTCCGGAAGGGCTGTCGTCGAAAATTGCGTTAAAATCGCTGAATTGGTCGAACGAAACCGGCATAGTAGCAGCCGTAGCATCGGTCAAGAGCTGGGCTGAGCTTTATTTTTTTTTTTATGAACAATTGAAAATTCAATAAAAATACCGCAAGACTTTTTGACAACCTAATACGATGTGAGGTTATTGTCTTTATTTCCACCTGGCTATCGGCGCTAGTATTCAGGTCCCACGAAATAAAAAAAAAAAACCTATCTAACGAAGATATTATTTATGAAATAGGTAATCAACTTATTTGAGTTTAATAAATCGCCTCATATCATACTTACTTTCTGTCAAAATTGTTGGTGTTACGAACAGTCAAAATAAAATATGACCACTTTAGATACTCCAAAGAGAAGTAACAGATGTATTCATAGAACTTGTTCTGGCGAGGTAGTTTTTATCTGCCGTAGAAACCTTTTTTTAACACTGAGACGAGTGACTTGTAGAATTTAATCTTTATTCGTCGAGAGATTACTTTACTTCTCAATTGCCTAGTCAGTTCGAAGCAGCAGCTGTTGGCAACAGTTATTCTGCGTTGGATTGCGAGCCTGACGTTGTTGTTGGTGAGCGACTAGTGTGTTGTTCGAAATAGAGATTATTTCAATCGAAATAAAGGTTCCTTCAAACTTTTATTAAACTGATGTTGGCGGCTGGTTTGAAATATGTCATAATGTGATAGATGATCTTACAATAAGGAAAAATTGTGTGAATGGAAGCTGGCTGCAGGTGATGGCAGTGCTTTACATACTACTAGATACTCTCTCTCTCTCTGTTGGTTAGGCTAAGTGAAGAAGTAATAGGTGGTTACTCCGATTTTGACAAAAATAAAACTTGCACTGTACTATTGTGGACTCGCTCAAATCACTTAATTGCTAATATCGTGAAGAAAAACTAAGTAGAAGAATGTATACTATAACTTGTTGAAAAGTAACGTACTTACGCTAAAGAAATAGCTTCGAGTTATATATGAAAAGAGAAAATAAAAGTAGACTAATTCCAATTCAAATTCGTAAACTTGTTGCTACTGTTGCACGTTGTTGTCCGCCGTGTCTTCTTCTCTCCTGCTGGGCGCAAATCGCTCCTTCGAAGTGCCTTCATTCGTTTGTCGGTGGATTGCTTTGCCACGGTTTGTTGTTATTATTGTAGTTATTGCTGTGTATTATTGCTTTTATGAGCAATTTACAAGTTGAGGTGCAATGACTTTTACTTACACACATACATATATGTGTATGTACATATATACGCCTCGTGCATGGTTCGCATGCAATAAATTTATGGCACTTAATTAGATGTGTAGACTGGCGTCGTGACTGCATGCATGTGTGTGTTGTTGCTGTAGTTTGTTGTAAACGAATTGAATTTGTATGCAAACGCATAACTGCTAAATAATTTCAATTTACATGCACAATAATATTGCAGCAATGAGAAAGAAGAAATTATTATATTACATAACATATATGCATACATGTACATTAATGAAAATGCAATTTTCTCTTGGAAGAAAGCATTTTTTAGAGTTATTTGCTTTAATTTATTCCTTTGATCTATTATTTTATTGATGGATTGAATTGCTACCGACAAAAAATGCGATATGTAGATAGTGACCTGCAGAGAGGGGGAGTTCGAGGACAATTTGTGCAGGGCTCGGAGTTCTGCAATAATTTTGCTCAGAGTTTTTCTCTAAAAATTCACTACAATCATTATTGGGAATTGTGTTTATATCTAATCCCTTGGAGAGTATGCTTGAAGATTTTGGAATACAAATATTATTAGTAATCATATTATTAGTAAAGATATTATCATTATCGTTATCATAATCATTATCAATATCATTATCATTATCATTATCGTTATCATTATCATTATCATTATCATTATCATTATCATTATCATTATCATTATCATTATCACTATCGTTATCATAATCATTATCAATATCATTATCATTATCATTATCATTATAATTATCATTACCATTATCACTATCAATATCACTATCACTAATATTATAATTATCATTATAATTATCATTATCATTATCATTATAATTATCATTATCATTATCATTATCATTATCATTA
>NW_017537045.1:4193133-4200779 GCF_001853355.1 Bactrocera latifrons | reverse complement strand
TATCATTATCATTATCATTATCATTATCATTATCATTATCGTTATCGTTATCATTATCATTATCATTATTATTATCGTTATCGTTATCATTATCATTATCATTATCATTATCATTATCATTATCGTTATCATTATCATTATCATTATCATTTTCATTTTCATTATCATTTTCATTATAATTATCATTATCATTATCATTATCACTATCATTATCACTATCATTATTACTATCATTATCATATTCATATTCGACCGATTGATTGTCCGTTTCCGGGTCGTAAGTATAGATCAAAGACTCATCGCCAGTAATAATACATTTCATGTCATTCTGATAGTCGAAAAGCGTTGTTTCACAGACGTTAATGAGACTCTGGCTTTCGAAAAAATTTAGTGACTTTGGAAGCAATCGTGCTATTACTTTTCTTAAGCCAAAATGATCTTTCAAATGGTTTTCTATGAAGCTTCGTATATTCTAACGATGTCAGTAAAATCTCTGACTGTTAATCGTCGATTCTAAAATACCAATTCTTTTATTTTATTGACATGTTGATCATCAGTCGATGTTGATGGCCGTTGTAGACACGGTTCGTCGGTAGCGCGTTCTCGACCCTCTTCGAATAATTTCTACCAATCAAAAACACTTGCTCGCGACATACAATTATCATCGAATTCCTTTTGAAACATTCGGAACGTGTCGGCACTAGAAATTTGACTTGACCTTAAGAGTACAGCTTCGCAAATCATAATTCTTATGAACTGGGTGCTCTTGATTTTACGTGGTCTTTATATGTACCCCTCTAATCAAATACAATCCGCAGATGTTTTGCGCTTGTGCTTTTTGGTAGCAACTGGCCATGTAAGGCTACTTATGGTAATATTTCTTGCCTGATCGTATGCACCACTTGTATGGACCTTTCAGTATTAACGCTAATGTTCAATTACGTGATCCAAGGTTCTAGAGCGGTCTATTGCGTTTGAAGTTTCCTGGAGGCTGTAGAATCGATATTTGAAGCAAGCAGTGCAGTGTCGTCCGCATAGGTCCCCGTAATTGTGGAGTCAAAGTTAATCTATAGGATGTCAGTTGTGTAAAGAATGTAGATCACAGGCGCAAGAGCGCTGTCTTGAGGTTCAGCAGCGCGTATAGGTCTCAGATCCGACTAGATATACCGACACCTGATTTAGAACGTCCGATTATCGAAGTATGACAAGGGTAGTAGATAGTAAGACATGGACAGGTTTTCATTTACCTTGAATAACAGGCCTAGGTGCAAGACCTTATCATATACTTGACGGATATCGAGAAAAACTGAAGAACAATATTTACATTTTTCCAATGCATCAGTTATAAAGTGTTCTACTATGTGACTTTGCTCAATTGTGCTATAAAGTTCTCTGAAGGCAAACTGATGATCCGAATGAGGTGTTTCTACTTCAGCAGAGGCGAAGGGCTGCGCAAAAATATTGATTCCAATATTTGTGAAGCAATTAAAGGTAGGCTAATCGGTCGATACCAGATGCTCAGATTTACCAGGCTTCGGAATCAAAATTATCTTAGCTCATTTCCGTTAAGAAGGAAAATAGCAGATTATGAGCATACTGTTAAAGATTTGATTTGGTTTACTGGTAATGCTTTAAGGTCTAAGGCATGTCATAAACTGGTGTTTTCTGTTTGCCAACGCTTTCTCTTACTGCGCTTCTACAGCATCTATTTCAGCGATTGGTAGCTCCATCTAATAATTTGTTGACTTCTGCAATGCTACTAAGCTCATTAGGAGTAAAGGAGATGTATGGAAATTAGTTCAAAAGCAGAGACCTTTATTTATATATATATCTGGATTATATATTTATATATCTGGAGACAACAAATATCGTATCTCTGCATTAATTTCAATTACCAATCATTGATCTCTCGCTTACCGACATGCCGTCTCTTTGGTGATGAGCACCCTCTATAATAATTTATTAATATTTCTTCGAATGAGTCAATACTCTTGGAGCTATTGTTATTAGTAAATCTTTGAATATTTCCCTTTAAAGTTTTATTGTCAGAAATATGTCGCGAGATTAGTTATTAATTGCCGAAAAGCACGTGATTCACGGCAAAACCCCTGCTTGACGTTTTTACAGAATCCTGACGTAGTATAAAGAACCACCTTTTGTAGCAAAGAATGAATATTCTAAAATAAGTAGAAAGTTAAGAAATAAGAGATAATATGTTTTAAGACCATTATCAGTTGTAATACTCTCCCTTAAGGGAGCTTTTCCTTTCTAAACTTTTTTCCTTTCTATCTAAATTTAGTACCGTATATTGATATGTAGATCTGAAACAAATCCTTATCCTCGATGGTAATATACGTAAATTCTCTTCAAATCATACATTTTGGCATAACCAAATGTTATCTTTTGTGTGTTGAATATAAGAACAACCAGTGATACAGCTCTGTATAATAAGAGCTGGAAATATTTATGACCTGATTGAGGATGCAGAGAAATTCAGCAAAAACGTTACAACAATCCCGGTTTCAAGAACTTGACTTTTTATTACCTAATTAAATTTTATAACATCTCTGTAATATGTTCTTAAATGCTCATGTTGATCTGAGTAATAGTTTTGGAGATAGAGCCTTGAAAAGTAACTTAAAATTTGAAAATCTTTATTTTCAAAATTGTCAAGATGGTGAACTCGATCCCTCAATCTATGACAATGGAATATATATTCCCTTGCCCGACTATGATGAAGTTCGAATGCAATTACACGTCTGACGAACAACAAAGTGGCAGGGTCTGATGGCTTACCAGCCACGTCCTCGTCGATTTTAAAGCTGCCTTTGATAGCACGAAGAGTAGCTGCCTCTATGCCGCTATGAACTTAAGCAACACCAAAAGCTCAATCAGGATCGGGAAGGACCTCTCCCAGCCGTTCAATACCAAACGAGGTTTCAGACAAGAGGACTTCCTATCATGCGTCTTCTTCAATCTACTCCTGGAGAAAAAGAATGTACATATGCTGGACACTCCAGCTTTGAAGTTTTCCGATTCATTACGCGTGGAACGTGGATCAGAGTAACACTAAGCGCCAGGAATAAAGGGATGTTAAACTTATTCCAGTGTGAGAACGCCTCAAAATTRGCGTTTTTTATGACATTTTCCATTATGGCCAGATCAGAAAAAAAGCTATTTTTTGGGCATTTTAAATAAAACAACCAACATTTAGTACGAATAAAAATTATTATATAGTGGTTATTTATTATATGGAGAAACTATTTCAATTTTTTTAAAGTATATTAGAACAACCGACTTTTGACCTTTCAATRCCCAATAAAAGGRTTTRAGGTTGTTAGCTCTCAATCATTAAATGKTTYTAATMATTTTCCATTGAAAATAATACTATGATGCTTCAAATTACAAAACCTTTCATCAAATACCTTTAAATTTCACAAATTTATTTAATTTTCATTGTTTTACATTTTTTACAAGTGGTATTGGACGATGCAACAAATCCCTCCGCTTACGTATTTTTTCGCTAAGATTTCAATCTGGCCATCGCTCGTTTCCAATTGTTAAACGTCAAAACCTTCTGAACTCAATCAACTGTCAAAGTTTAGGTGGTTTTGACGTTTAGCAATTGTTCTCTCACTTCCAGTGAGAGAGGAGTTAAACATCTCATTATCTCTGACTAAGACGTCCACTCCGTTGAAAATATCCTAACTGCACTTGGTATAAGCAATTGACGCCAAATTACGAAAAAAAAAAACGCATAAGCGGTATCTACGTTAGTAAAGAAGAAGAATGAAGTTACGCTTTCAAACTGTTTTCTGTTTTCGTTAATTCAAGAAAACATCCCCACAGAGTATACCGGGAAATCTAATTTTGCTTTCTGTTATTTACATTGAATTCTTCAATGGAATTTACAAATGTATGCATGTTATTTATTAGTATATTATTGTAGCAAAATCAAGCTCACCTTCGGCCACTCAGCCGTTACGCGGTGGTGATCTCCAGCAGGGCAACGCTATTTGCACTCTCTGCTGGATTTTGAAAAGTAGCTGAAACTTCGAGTATGCCTACTTTTATTACACACTGGCAGCAAGTGCATACACTACATACGTGGCAACAAATTGTTGCATGTTTGCAAATGCCACAATCGATTTATTTTCGCGCAAGCCATGTTGAATGCAAAATGCCACTGTCTGGGAGAAAACAAAGGCGCAGATTTACTTATGTACATACATACGTATAATATATATATTTGTATGTCTGCCTGTGATAAGCAGAACTCAATAAGATGCGTGCCTCAATTTGCATTCTAATGGTTTATGGGCAATATGCAGGTGATGCACAGTGTCTATTAGAAGAATGAAATAAAAAATATTAAATTAATTTTCATCTTCCAAATATTATTCTCCTACATTCGGTAAGGCCTTTTTCACGTTCACTGCTTCCAAAAACTGACGAGAGCTTTTTGAGTTTCGTTAACAGGAGGAATTCGTAGGAAATCAAATCAGTCCAGTTGTTTTTCTGTGATCTTTATACGACGTTGGTTTTTGAAAAATTTCAGATCTTTTGATCCTAGTCTGACCTCCAAAGTTTTGAGGTTAAAATATTCATCTGTTGGATATATTTTCATTGACAATTTTCTATAGTTTTTCAAAGCTATGGATGGTTGCTGTTTCCTATGTTCCAACGATCATCAGAGAGTGATCTTTAAACTATTTTTTTCCAAAAAATTTTTCGATGTTTAACAAATGCTCTTACAGTGGCTCTTTCAAACACTTTGACGACTATTTTCACGATTTTCAAGCGCTTTATTTTTACCACAGTAAAAATCACCGGACAGTGTTTTGTCACATAGAAAATATTGAAAGTTTTTTATCGGTTAATAATTGTCATACATATCTCACTCACACATCATACGAATGCTAGAGCAGCCTCAACCCTTTAAAGTACGGAACAATTACTAAACCTTAAAAGCACATGCCCGAGTCAGATAGTTATTATCAGGATATTGACATTTCATAACTCTTACTTTGCTGGAACGGCTTGCATCATAACTAGATAAGTTTAACAAGTTTCACTTTTTTCGACCTAAGTGGAAATGGAAGGACGGCATTGGAATATCTCTTGAGATGAAATATAGAAATCCAAAACATTTTCAGTCGTAAGACAACGTAGAGCTCAACATGCGAACTAAGGTACTTCTCGAATCTCCAACATTGTTTCTTAACATTATCCATAGGGGAAAATTTGGTGTTCAATAAAAGCAACGTGCGAAAACTTCTTTGTGATTTAGGAAAGACTGAAGAAGAAAATTGGGTAATGTTGGTGGTTATCAATATAAGATTTAAAACCACTGGATACATATTCTTCATAGTTTGCTGACTAAATGGAGAATAATATGACCTGAAATATTTATAAGTAGATACATAACATATTACATCCTATGTATGGTGCCTAGAGTCGAATGAATAAGTAAAAAATATGGCTTGATTGTTTGAAGACTTTTTGACCCTAGTAAATAAATGACTGATTAATGTTTCCCGTGGTTGGAAATATTATATACTTTCCACACAATTTTATAAAATAAATTTTTTTCTGATCACAATTGACCCGGAAAGGTCCAAATAAATTGCGCGAGCAAAACGAGTCGCTAAATGATTACGGTGAAATTACGAAGCTTGGATGTCGATTTTTGCCGTGAAAAAAATTGTACAACGCTTTTTTTCAACTTTGTGCTTTCAATTGAAATGAAATGTTGCAAAATTCTTTTATGGAGTCTCCTATTTCCACAAGGCGGTCATTGAAGGTTGTGAAGTCATCGAAAACTTGCCTCATACGCGTCGTTTATTCACTTTCCTTATCGAAAAAGTCAAATAAATAGTGCTTGAAAATCATCAATACAAGACTCATATCAGTAACCTGAATCTTTTGCCTTCTTGGCAATGTAGCTGAAAACCCTACATTCATCAAACGCATCAATACTGGTGTCGAGACGTGGGTATACGCTCAATAATTTAGCGAAAAGCGCTCCAAAAATGAGTCGAACCCGAAAGATGAACGCCAAAGTTAGTCAAAAATTAAGATGCTGCTCCTCGCTTTCCTTGATTGCCATGGTGCGGTTCACCATGAGAGTGTTTTACAGTGACCGAAACAAATGGTAGTAAGATGGTGCAGGGACAGGCCTATTTGGTGGATGCATCAAAACTTCCCAGCCAAGTCCTCCCAGTTTTTGCCGAGTCATCAAAGATGTGTGTGGTCCACTATTGTTCTTTCTGTTGATCAATTCTCGGCGTTTTTTTTTCGATTGCTTTCAGTTGCTACAGTAAAATATAGAAACAATCGTTAAATCAGGCGGAATCAGCTCATAGTGCATGATTCTTTTCCAATCCCTCCAAACACTCAGCATAACCTTTCGAGGCGTCAATTCAGACTTTGCGACCACGCTTGGACTTTTCGTCTCCTGTTACCATTCGCTTCAGAAATGGTTCGATTTCATTTTAGCAAAGAATCGCAAACAAACATCGAGTTTCATTTTGTAGCCAGCCGTTTTTAAATATTTCAAAACCGTTTGGTGATCAATGGTAAGTTCCTTAGGGATGTCATGGCTGCTTATGTGACGGTCCTGGTCAATCTTTTCCATAATTTCATCGACTTTTTCAACGATAGTTTGTCATGAAGTTTGTAACACCCAGAAGGAAGCGTCGGAGACTCTATAAAGAATGTATATACATATATAAATGATCAGCATATTGAACTGAGTCGAATTATGCATGTCCGCCTGTCTGTCTGTCCGTCTGTCTGTCCGTCTATCTGTATATATATGAACGAGTATCTGAGTTTTTACGATATCGTTTTAAAATTTTGCAAACGTCATTTTCTCTTCAAGAAGCTGCTCATTTGTCGGAGCTGCCGATATCGGACCACTATAACATATAGCTGCCATACAAACTGAACGATCGGAATCTAGTGCGAGTACGGAAAACTTTTGCAGTTGACAAGAAAACTATTTATTTTCGCGATCCAAAAGCATGTCGAACGAGTGTTTTAGCTCGTTGGCCGGTATGGCCGCCAGAATGCCTGTGAAAGCCTTTTGATTGACCTCTAAGTCTGCATCACGCTTTCCTTTGGTCAAATGCATTTTTCCGAAAAGGCAGAAGACGCACGTTGCCATATCAGGGGAATACTGGCAGTGGTTAATGGTTAAAATGTGATTTTTGGTCAAATAATCGTCCTTCGAATGTTGGATACTGAGCAATTTTTGGTCGTCAGTCAATTTGTGCGGAACAAACCTTGCACACAGCTTTCGTAAGTCCAAATATTCGGTCAAAATGCGATCAATCGATGCTTTGGAGATGTTCAATTCTATTACGTGAATTTCAATGATGATTTTGGTTGTTTTTTGATGAATTAATGCACAGTTTCGATTTCCGGTGATCCACGGATTTTGTTTGGCCCACATGTTGATCGTCAGTTATGTCCTCACGACCACTATGAAAACGTTGAAACCACTCGTGCACTCTGCTACGGGATAGGCAATAATCGATATAAACTTGTTTCATCAATTGAAACGTTTCGGTAAAAGTTTTACCAATTTTAAAACAAAATTTAATGTTGGCTCTTTGTTCGAAGCTCATTTCCGCACCGATAAC
>NW_017537045.1:4139670-4191798 GCF_001853355.1 Bactrocera latifrons | reverse complement strand
TCTTATGGAGCCAAGAAATACGTGTACCAAGTTTCATCATGATATCTCAATTTTTACTCAAGTTACAGCTTGCACGGACGGACGGACAGACGGACAGATGGACAGACGGACGGACGGACAGACAGACATCCGGATTTCAACTCTACTCGTCGCCCTGATCACTTTGGTATATATAGCCCTATATCTGACTCTTTTAGTTTTAGGACTTACAAGCAACCGTTATGTGAACAAAACTATAATACTCTCTTTAGCAACTTTATTGCGAGAGTATAAAAATAAGAGGATAAAAAGAAATGTAGCCTGATTTTAATCTCTCACTTCAAATGGCAGCTATATACTATATCTAAACAATATGCTCGAATATTGTAGCGTTGCCTGAGGCAATATTCTGTACGAAATTTCGTGACGATATCTTCACAAATCAAAAAATTTTCGATACAGGGACTTAAGTAGAATCGATCAGCTGTATGACAGCTGTATGTTATAGTTGTTCGATGTGAACAATTTCATATGATATTGTAGCAATACTTTGCGCTATAATCTCCGCCAAATTTGCTGACGATACCTTTACAAATCAAAAAGTTTTCCATACAAATACCTGTGTTTATATGACAGCTATACGCTATAGTGATCCGATATCGGCGGTTCCTACGGCTTGGTGACAAAAGAACATATACGAGTACAATAATTTAAGTTCGATATCTCAACAGACAGAGAGACGTATGTATGTATGTATGTATATCGCCAAATCGACTGAGCTCGTTCTGCTGATCTTTATAAAAATCGTCACCAAAATGCAAAACAAGGTATCATCAAAAAATCGAAATTGATTTTTTTATTGCTTACGATTCATTACTTCATATGACATATCTGTAGCATAAATTTTCAGATATAATCAATATATAACCATTTTATAACCACAACTAAAATATTTTTTCAATATGAATGGTTTCTATAATATTGTTTTTCCTTTGCCTGTAAGCTTATGACAAGTGATGTTACGTTATTTTGCATTTTAGGTCATGATCTACTTTTCCTTGTGGGTGTGACAAACATCGTGGTAAACGTAATTTACTCTGTTACGGAAATAAATATTAGAGGTTAAGTTCAAAAAACATTATGCAACACAAACAAAAAAGGACAATTAATTAGGAGGATTTTAGAAGTTCCCTGCTGAAAATCTGTTAATATCCACTATATGTTTATAGAAGTCCAGCTCTATACAATTTATACAAAAATTATATGGAACTGTACCACTGTGCGCTTGCTTACCCCCAATGGTGCTTGGCTCGTGCAAAGGTGAAAAGTTGTTAGCATTTGCACTTATAGATTCACAAATCCCTAAAAAATGTATTGAACAGATTGGCATTCCTGATTTTGTTTGTATGTACATATGTTCATATGTATGTGTTCATATGCAAATCTGTTTCGAAATATTTATTGTTGCATTCGCATGCAAATAAGCTTAGATGTGTGGGTATGATAACTAATTTATTGTCACTCGTCGTTCTTGCAACATTTGCAGCACAGCGGCGAACGCCCTCGCTGGCAACAGCAATGACTTTTGCTACAATTGTTGATTGTTTTCAATTTCCATTTCATTTCATTTTCATTCGGCTGTATATATGTATGCTTACAAGCAGTTAAGTGTGTGCATAAGTACTAAAGTACTTACATATGTATGTATGTACGTAAGTACGCATGTGAGTCTGTTTGTATGTACATATGTATGTATATGCAAGTGAACTTACCGCATGCATACGAAATTAATGCGCATGCAACACAGCCTGTTGCATGATTCATCGCAATTGTACGACCATGAAATGTTGCATATAAATAAATGAGTACATCATGCTATACATACATACATATTTACATATTAACAAAAGTACAAACATATGTAGATATGCTTAGCGCATGCACATATGCATTAAAATATATATATATATATGTGTGTGTGTATGTAAGTCTCCAAAACCGACATACGAACATTTGTATTCGATCGCATGTTGCCCGATGCGCCTCCCTGCTTGCGATTTATGGTACTATGCCTTGTAGGATATGCTGATTTTGATCTTTGTTGCAGATACTGTTTACATTCATGGGTGGGTGAACTCTACAAATCGCCTACAGTGTCTTTGAGCGCAAACTTGTATTTAAAACAAGAAAGAATATTAAGCTTTAAGATCTTTCACAAATGGTAACTTGTATGGTATAAAGTAGTATAGAAATTTAGCTTGTATGGCAGCTATATGCAATAGTGGTCCGATCTGAACAATTTCTGCGCAAATTATACCGCTGCTTTGTACGACCATCCGTGCCGAGTTTGGTTAAAATATAATGTCAAATTAAAAAAGTTGTCCATACAGTGGCTTAAGTTGGATCGTTCAGTTTGTATGGCAGCTATATGCTATTCTAGTCTGATTTGTGCAATATGCTAAGCTATTGTAGGTATGCCTGAAGAAATAATCTTGTCAAAATTTGGGAACGATAGCTTGAAAAATTAAAAGGTTTTTCATACAGCATTTGATCTTGAACGTACAGTTCATATGCCAGCTATATGCTATAGCCATTCGATTTGAATCATTTCTTCGCTGATTATAGTGTTGTCGTGGACAATAGCTCATGTCATTTTCGCGACGACATATTGTTTGTCAAAAAAGTCTTGCGGTATTTTTGCTAGTTGGCGCCGAGAGCGCGTAGTTCTAGTTTTATTCGTCGCATCGGGTCATGCTATACCTTGTTGGAAAGCTTATTTCACGCGCTAACACGTGTTTGATTGATTGTCGTTTCTTTTAAGTCGTTCGTGAGTTGTAGCGTCGCAAACATGGAGCGAAATAAAGATAAAACACGGCATATTTTACAGTACTACTACGATAAAGGCAAAAATGCATCTCAAGCCGCCAATAAAATTTGTGCAGTTTATGGACTCGATACAGTTTCCATTTCCACCGCAGAACGATGGTTTCAACGTTTTCGTTCTGGTGTAGAGGTGGTCGAAGAGGCGCTACGGTCCGGAAGCCCTGTCGTCGAAAATTGCAATAAAATCGCTGAATTGGTCGAAAGAGACCGGCATAGTAGCAGCCGTAGCATCAGTCAAGAGCTGGGCATGAGTCATCAAAAAAATTTTATGAACAATTGAAAATTCAATAACAATACCGCAAGACTTTTTTGAAACCTAATATGAAAAAGTTGTCCACGCAAGCACTTAAGGTAGTAGTCTGGTAACTTATGCCTATTTTCGTGACTTCTGTGGAGCGTGGTTTTTTTATAGAAAAATAAAAACGAATTACCTTGAATATGAAGAGTTTTTTTTTATTTATATATAGAATTTATAAAAAAAGATGTATTTGAAAAAATTTAATACTTTATTACTATTATTATTGTCACTCGAAGTTGGAAACTCAAAAAACAAAAAAAAAAAAAAAAAAAAAAAAATTGACGTGAGTGGCCCCAGTGATTTTGGCGCTCGGTGTTATCTGAATTCAAATATTCTTGATTATTCTTAATCTATTGACATGATATTCTTCTATTTCAAGGGTAAATAACAACATTGCGGACTTTAAAAAAAAAGTCTTTTTATTTTAGCAAAGAAAGGGTTGTAAAATAAAAAGTTAGTGGCGAAAAAAATTCTTATTAGGACGCACCAGAAAATATGATAAGCAATCGCTTCAATAGAAAGAAACTTCGAACCCGGGCTGACCAGAAAAACAACGTTTTGCGAAAAACGCGTTTAAAGTTCGGTCGACCTTAAAAGCTGGACTCCGAGGCGTTCTAGGAAATTCGTTATAACTCCCGCAATATTTCGAATATCTGTCTGAAATTTTCACAGTATATTCTCAAGACATTGTGCCTTCAAATTAAGCAAAAAAAGTTTCGATATTTTGAACACAAGTTACCAGACTACTACCTTAACTCCGATCATTCAATTTGTATTACGGCTATGTAAATGCTGGAGTTGTCCGATATCAGACGACGTGTGCAAAATTTCAGGTTGGTAACACGAAAACTAAGTGACTAGACCGTACGGACGGGGGAACAGACGGACATGTTATAATTAAATCGATCTCATCATGCTGATCATTTAGATAAGTATGTATATACCTTAGAGGCTCGCCGACGTTTCCTCTTTTTCACCCAATTATTCAATATGGAAACTATTCGGCCTTTAGTTTTAGTGCCGGACCCAGACTTACAACCAATAAAAAGCTCAATTCAGTAGATTTAATTTAATTCGATAGCCCGACAAGGGGTATACCTGGTTGGGTATTCAAATAGCTTTATAAAGCTTGGTTAAGACTTGTCTTTGGAATGTACTATAAGAGTGAGTTATTTATTTAAGTAATGAACCAAGTAGTCCAAAACTGATACTCTTTACAAGAAGACATTTAGCTTTAAAGGATTTTAATCAATCTGTGGCGTATCTTGCGCTATTTAGAAGTCATAAGAAGAGGTTCCTTTCGCGATTTTTTCGCGTCTTGCGCTCACTAGTTTCGAGCTCAGCTGAATTTTCAAAAAGAATATCTGTAAAAGCAACGGCAAAAGTCTCCAGTTAATTCAATACAAGATAATGAATAAGTATTTGCGAATCCAAGTGGAGTAATCCTCTTAGAGAAGGATTGCGTTTAGTATAACAAAGAAAGTTAGTATGTAACAGCACCGAAGTTCCTTTAGTATAGTTCAAGCGATTCGATATAGGTTAAATATAAAGCGTTTTGTTCCATAACTTGCTACGGTTTTTATGATAATTTCACAATGAAACTCTCGACCGTTTTGGAAACTCGAACATTCAATTTCACATGTATCTCTTGTGGTGAATTTTCCATAAGATCCTCATAACACAGCTCTCAGAACTTCTATGGTGTCCACTTTTGTTGACTAAAGATTTTGAATTGTTCAAAGACCAGATTCGTATTAAGAGTTTGATTGTAAGAGAACAGCTTACAGTAGATGATTTCATGCTAATTCCGCAAATCAAATAGCAAAACTAATCACACTTCTGTAAAATATGATGTATGGTTTTCCTAGTGTTTATCATAACTTTGACATGTGCTCAAACAAAGCTGAAGCTCAATGAAGCAGAAAACTCTCTGAGAAGTTTGATTTGTACAAAAAATTATATTCCTATATAGGCGTGCCCGATCGTACTTATACAATGCGAGCTACAGGTTACCAAAATGGGTTTATTTATACTAGATTCCATACTTAGTTGTCGAACTGAATCGATGATGTTTGCCAGCKTTCCATACGATTAGGTTTGGTATATTCTAAAAGCCTCGGCCTGATACATAGATGGTGCTACTTTCATATGATTTTTAACCTTCAAGAGCGCATGTATAAATTTTGACAGCTGTCAGATCATTAATTTGTGAATTATATCATTTTGAGTGAAGTTATTGTGTCAAAATGGATATCATGAATTTCGCGGGTTGATAAAATATTGCTTTTGAGCGAAAAAAATACAGTTTGCTCGATGACGAGTTTCCGGCCACTTCCCAGAAAAATCCACCATAAAAGATTGGTATCCTATGCTTAGATGTGATAAAATAAGCACGGAACATCCAAAAGAGGCTGTTACGGACGAAAAACTAGTAGGCACTCTAAGAATATGAAGCTCTGTGTCAGGTGAGGGTTACACCTACTCACTTTTGACCAAAAACAACATATCATATATCCGAGTTCTTGCGTCAATATGTGACAATAGATGACACGTGACTCCATCATTTCACTCCGAAGTCCAATCAAAAGTCATCTGAGTGAAGGACACGCGATGAACCGACTACAAAGCATGGACAGGAGACGACTGGCGAGTTTGTGGTGTCTGTTTTTGGTGATGCGCATGGAATAAGTTTTATTGATTACCTTAAAAAAGGAGAGACCATCAACAGCGACTATTACACACCATTATTGGAAGGTTTGAAGATCGAAATCGCCGAAAGACGGTTACATTTGAAGAAAAAAAGAAACTGCTTTTGCACCGATAATGCACCGTGTCACAAGAACTATGACACATATCCATGAATTGGGCTTCAAATTGCTTCCACACCCACCGTCTTCTCTAGATCTGACCCACAGCGACTATTTCATGTTTTCAGATTCCAAAACAAAAAAAAAAAAAAAAAAAAAAAAAAAAAAAAAAAAAAAAAAAAAAAAAAAAAAAAAAAAAAAAAAAAAAAAAAAAAGGGAAATCGTCGAAGGAAGAAGTGATCGTTGAAACTGAGGGATATTTTGAAGCAAAGAAGCAAAGGAAAAGTTGGAGCATCGCTGTAATCAGTGTGATTTACTTTTATGTTTAATAATCATTATAATTTGATACAATTAAACGTGATTTATTATTAAAATTTAGTTTTCTTAAGAAGGCCAAATTTAAAACGCCGTTCATTGCACAGTCCGCTAGGTTTTAGTGTCTTCTTTCTCTGCTTATTTGTAGAACGCATGATAGGGGTAAAACGAAACAGAATTTACCATTTCTTTCTTTTAAGAAATATTTTGGATATTGTATAAATATACTTGTATTGTATAAAAACGAACACAGTGTGTCGTTTCGTCTGTATATATGTATGTGAACTAGTCGCTCAGTTTTTGAGATATCGTTCTGAAATTTGGCATAAGTCCTTTTCTCCCCAAAACAGCTGCTCATTTGTCGTAAGCGCCCAGATCGTAGCACTATGGCATATAGCTGCCATACAAACTGACCGTTTTCACTTTTTTATTAAAGCTTTGGAACAATTGAAATGAACATTTCTCTTGTTGTAGTATTATTATATACAATTTTGTTGTAATTATTTTTACATTTCGAATTTTCTTCCACTTCCAGTTGAACTGCTGCCCAATTTAATGACCTTCACTGTACACTAATGCAAATAGCAATACAAGCAGCCTGAAAGCACGCTACAGTAATTGTTGACATGACGACCGACGAAGTGATTTTGCGGTAAGTTTATATACACACACGAGTGGCTCAGTGAGCAAGTCAAGCCCCCAGGCTAAACTTCCATACGATTATGCTTGGAAGTAAGTTTTAAGATTTGCAAACGCTTAAGAAGAAATGAAGTCGAAAGAAAAGTGGTTTGTACGGCTAAGTGGGGATAACAGTAAAGAGTTTGCTTAATGCGCTTACCTTGAACAAAATCAAATAAACTCAAACGCACCCAGTAAATATGTGCGTATGTGTAACATGTTATTATATTAAATTTATTTCTCTTTTTTCATTTTGCCTTATGGTTTATCAAGATTTGGTCTGTCTTTACTTGAGTATTTTACTATCTAAGCGCAATCTCTTCCTTTTCTACTCCACAATTCAATCACAATGCTGCGCGCAACTGTGCCGCCTTACCATAGAAAATTGAATTACCGTCTCTACTAACTATACGCGTGCCTTGGCCCGCAGATGTTGTGCACGATAAGCCATGTCTGCGCCCGTCGCAGCTTTGCTTTCAGACTTCGGCTTCAGCTCGCTTGCCACTAATCCCGCTTTCGCTGCACTCAAAGTTCGCAAATCTCGACGTCGTCTTTTGCCCACCACGCCCACCGGCACACCAGATACTGTGCCCAATTGCAGTAGCAGCGGATTGCTGACCAACGCCGCAGCGATGCCCAGCACTGCGGCGCTTGCGAGCGGTATGAGAAAGCTTTTAGCCAACAAAGCCTTCTGCGACAGCTCGTGCTGGCCCTTGTGCGCTACCGTTTCGTGCGGCACTTCCGGGTAAGTGTATGAGTACTCGCCACCGGCGCCCGCATAGTGACCGCTGCCTTTACCGCCGTACACGTCGAAGGGTATAGCGCCGGCTTCGGCGCTGTGCGCACCGCCATAGTAGCCGCTATGACCGCTGGCGCCGTAGTGTCCAATGGCATGTGTGGGACCGTATTCGATGTAGTGTCCACCGTTTGTGTAGGGTCGTATGTCATGGTAGTTGAGGTGGTCACCGCCTCCGCCAGGTGCATAACCCGAAGTTAGTCCATGCACCTCGTTGCTGCCGTAAGGTTCTGGTATCGATATGAAAGAAAAGTGGTAAAATATTCTGGAGTTTGGAGATTTTGTGGAACTGCACTACTTACTCACACTGATCCGATCCTGAGCGCTTTGTTCGCGTTGTTGTTGCCAGCTGTTGAAAGAGTTCGCGAGCTGTTGACTGGGAGCGTTGTTGTGGAACTTTTTGTGGCTAGTAAGGTCTGGAAACTTGATAGGTTTGGAGATAAAGCTTGCTGTGGCGCTGTCGCGATTATGATATGGTGTATTGATTGTTGCTGAAGACGAGCCTGTTGTCGGAGTTGATGTTTGGCTGCTGGAACCTGGACCTCTATGAAGAGAAAGCGCACAATCAGTTAAAAAAAAAAATGTAGTATGAAATTTCGAATGATTCTTTATGCTTCCCTAATTATTTTTATTTGACAAATCTGGAAACATAACATTCGCTATCGATTACCGATTTCTGATCACCCTTAAATTAAGATTCCTGTAATTTTTGAATATATTCTCTTTTTCTCCCAATGTGTTTTGTCCTACTATTATTTTTGCTTTTTTCAAAGGCGTTGGTTTAGTAATGCAATGCTTTAAAGATATCTAATGATAGCGGTTCTGGTTAAGTGTGAGCTTTCATATTTTATCACTTAGAAAGCTTTTTGGGCGTTAAGCACTCGTGAAGTCACCTTTGAGGTTGTCTTAATGTTGCGATTTTGGTTAAGTTGAAGCTTTCACAATTCTTATCATGTACAAAGCTTTAATGGATCTAAAAGCTTATGAAAGTTACAAGGGTGTGGTAAAAGCTCAAAAGGGTAAGATATAGTACTTTTTAAAGTAGAGATATATCTTATACAAGTAAGAGCACTGAATAAGTAGACCGCTTGTTACAGTTCATGTGGTGAACTATAGAGAGGATACTGCTTACTCTCACTCACCTTCAGATTTTTTCAATTCAACTTAAGCAATCCACAACCAAACCGTACGCCATACTTCCTGCCATCTTTTCAAGTTTACTTTTCACTTCAATTCCATTGAGAACTTATGCTATTAAAGAAATTCGATTTCACGTCCCGTGTTCAAATGTGATAATGGCAATGGGTGCCTGAGAGGAGGGGATATAAATAAATTGATTAAAAGAATTTGTGAATGAGCATATTTTCTACATTTTATTGCGTTATCATTGTGTTTACTGTTACAAAAGACACCATTGAAAGACCATTGCAGGAACGTGACAAGGGCAAATGTGATAACAGAGTGAAGAGAGGGACATGGTTGGGGGAGCAACAAAGCAACAATGTAAGTAAGGGGTTATCAAAGCGCCACGTCTCTGGTCTCCTGTGTGCCATATTTTATCGCCGGGTCGGCTGGACTGGACATGACGCTGCACGTCTCGGCGCGGCTTTGCTTTGAGTATGTGACTCGCAGTTTTAAAATGCTGCCGCGCACGAGGAGATATGTGGAATTGAGTGTGTGTGTGTGTGTCAGAAAGGACGTTTGCTAACACCGGTCTGCTGGAATCTGCGCCCACAAATTTTGCAAGGTTCACGGTGACTGTTTTGCTGTAACATACTATATGCGTGTTTGTGTGTATGTGTGTGTGTTCGCCCACATGTTTTGTCACGCGTGTTCATAATTTGTCGCATTGTTGCTTTAGCCTTTGGCTTTTTTGTCGTGCATAGGGGATTATAAATAGCAACAACAACGACTAGTCGTGGAAAATAAAAGTGAAAGCGACAAATTGCTGGATTTCAGGCAAACTCCTGCCTCAAATGTGCCTGGGCATGCAACATATGCTTGGCATACACAACAACAAAACAACTACAAGAACAGGAAGGATATTTCTGTTATTTTTTTTCGTCGTGGCGCCTTTAATGGGCATTAAGGTGTTAGCTTTCACATTGCAGTTCACTATTTCGCTAGCTATGTTGTGTTTGTTCTTATTTTATTTTTAGCATTTTGCCTCGCTTTTTTCATAAAATGTGGTTTGTCGCATTTTTAGTTGAATGTACATGGTTTTTTATTTTATTTCGTTTGACATTTTTAAATGTTGCCTCATCGCAGCGCTGCCACCTAATCCACTTTGCAATTCTAAAGCTAGTCTTTTGTACCGTTATAAATAGCAATGAATGCAAGCAGTGTTGCTAAGTGTTTTGAGGCTAGTTTACCGTTAAAAAAATTGCAAAACAAAAACAAAAATAATGAAAAAAGTGAGGTCAGTAAATATTTTCATTTTTGAATGTCTGCCAACTTTTACTTTTAACTGGAAAAGCCTAAATATTCTGCAAAAATTAAAAATTGCAGTTAAAACATAAATATTAAACATGGGCGCAGAGCCAAGTTCCTTACATTCATCGCTGTGTTGGTAGAATTTTTGTGTTTTCAACTTTTTTTTTTACAAGTTTTCCTAAATGCGCATCCTAGCTCCTATTTGCTTTGACATTTGGTCTTGTTATTCATTACACAAGCTCTCTAGGCGGCTTTCACGTTCTCATATACAACCGATTAGCGTCGAACCGAAGCAGTTTTACAAAAATATGAAAAAAAACCGAATATTTTGGTTCAGCGGAGTTTCGAACTCATGATCCAACATATATTAACTATATAGTATTCTCGCTATATTGGTGCACAATTTTTTAGTCATTATTCCAAGTAGCGCCTTCAGATGAGCCTAGTTTTCTGCGGTATGGTAAATATAGCTACTTGACTAAACTTCATATATGTAAATAGCTGTTCCTAAACCCTCATAAAAATTCCTTCCTTATCATATTTAACAATCTCGTTCATTATTTCATTTTATCTAGCTGTCAGACAGATCTCATAACAATACATCAACTAAAATTACGCAATCAACGTGTTGGACTAGGTTTCTCTCCAAACTGCAGACAGGTTTATGTAGACAGAAGATACTCGACTCAACTCGAATCGAAGAATACATACTGCTAATACAATAAGTAGCTTTCACAAGATCTGGTACCTCTTTCTGTAGCAGAATTCATATCCAAAAATTTTCAGAGCAAATTACTCAATATCGCGCCTTAGAATTGAATACATAATAATCGACCCTTTTCTACATCTAACCGCTGTACCAAACCATGCTCTTTCTGTCAGGCTTTATTAAGAAACAGCTATATCTGGATTTGAAATCCAGAGGTGTCATCAGTTGCCATACAAGCCTCCAGTAACTCCATTACGTACCACTTCTCCCAAGTCTCTTATCTTCTTCAATGAATCCGAAATCATCCTAATACAATTGTTAATAAAAAGTCTTCCTGAAAGGTTGTACTTTAGTGGCCAGTATTTAACCTTGAACTGCCAGCCAGTACCTTTTAAAACGAGCTCTGTTTACTTTATTATAACTGCATGGGGAGCCGGTTGGGTAAGGCTTCATCACTTTAGTTCACACAAAATATTTTACTTAAAGAAGTGGGATGGTTGAGAGATGTGTTGCTTTCTCTTCAATGCAACGGCATACTGTGATACTAATTTAATATGGATATTGAATGTCAGTGATACACCGGGAAACTAAAATGCGGATGTGTTTGCTAGAAGAGATATTCATTGCTGTATTTCTTCTAGTTATGGCTTTGGGAGTCCTCAATTTTAGGTCGACGTAGAATAAATTAAGGGATAGTGGGATCACTTTGAACCTTAACTTATGTTTATTCTAAAGTTTGGGAAAATTTTTTTAGAAAAATCAAAGAAATAATGTTTATATAAGAGTGAGTAGGACGCATATGTCTTACCCTTACCAAGTAACCCCTCGACTCATTGTAATATCATAGTTTAGTATTCGGAGTATTAAGATTCAGACTAAAATTATTTTACTTTTTGGTATCCTTCATAAATTTTTTAACAGATTTCCTACAAAAGTCATGTTCAAGACGAATATATCCTACCCTTACCAAGTAACCCCTCGACTCATTGTAATATCATAGTTTAGTATTCGGAGTATTAAGATTCATACTAAAATTATTTTACTTTTTGGTATGCTTCATCAGTTTTTTAACAGGTCTCCTACAAAGTCATGAACATTTTTTCAAACTCTATTCTTACTAACTGGGTATTCTTTAGACTTGGAAAGCTGTAATTAAATTACCGCGAATATCTAAGGTGCAAGAAAGGGCACCCTTACCCAAAATTCATCAGAATGGCAACGTGCAGGTGTTCCCCTACGTTCGCGGGGTGTAACGTGAACGCTTCATTGAACTGACTTGAGAGGTGTCCCAGCTGGATACTGTGCTATTGGCACACACGCGGTGATGTTAGAGATATTGAAGGACTTAACTTGTTGAAATTGCAAGATGGAAGATGAGGTGGAAATAACTAGACACTTACTTCTCCAGCGTCCAGACTAAAGTTAAAACATCTGAACCTACGAATTGGCCGGAATTGATATCGATAAATTTGTAGCAAGCATATTGGCATACGACAGTCTTTTTGATCCATATCTCTACATCATAACGCATAGCCATTTCTGGCTGACTAAGAGGGATTATTCGTGTCCTCACGAAAAATCAGCTTACTTACCTTGTAGTTTTTAACCGTTATAACCGAAGTCGCTTAAATAAATTGTATATACGGCACTATGAATTTCATAGTTTTAGACTATTTGATGTTTCTCACTCTTTTAACTAATTACTCGAAAAGAATAACCCACCTATAAAATTCTGGTGGTGTATCATAACTTTTAGCCGAACTTGATGTTGATAAATCCTGCAAATTTGCATTCCGTTTAACATAACCATCTATTTGCCTCGTGGAACCCGAACCAAGAGACGCTGATTGGTTCGAGTTGGTTTTAACGGAAGCTGCCGACGTAGCGCGATCTTCAGCACGAGTTAATGAACCGAGAAACAACACAAAAACTATTGCTATAGTCCTAGCTGTTGTTGTAAAGTTTAGGTAACGAAACATCATGCAAAGCAATACCACGAAATCACAGATTTTATCCTTTCAGCGTTTTTTTTACCGAAGATGACCGAAATACGAATAGGCCTATACTTAAGTCAACAGCGGCGCACTTCAACTCGTTAACTAAAGGTTTCGCTGTTGCGTGCAGTGTCTTTTATAAGAAAGTCATTGACTTCGTGGCTTTACTTTTAGTTTATTATGTTACGTATTGTTGTTGTGTTATTTTTTTTTTTTTTTTGCTTTGGTTTAATGATTTCATTATATTGTAGTTGTCATCACTGTTGTTTAGGACAATTTCAGCTGCAAATTGTTGGGTGGTAAAGGAAAAACTGTTGAAGAAGATGGCTTAAGCGCTCTCAGTGGGGCGCACAGTGTGTTGCAGTTGAGAGATTCGCGCATAGAACAAACTGTTAAACCCACATGAAACGTTATCTTCGTATATTTGTTGGATGAACCAATATTTCAGTTACTGTAGGGTTTAATTTTCTATATAAATGACTTTTGAACACCATTCACAAGATGAGTAAGACTGGATGCCTTCATATATTATATGAGGCTCCCATTCTTTACTCGATGGACAAACAATTTCTAGATCAGCCTGGACTGAAAAGCTTTTGCGTTTTTTTGAATTATTTCGTCCCGAAACTATTATTTGAATTTCCTTCTGTTGGTATAATGCAAAATCGTCCGCTGAACACTAATTGTTGCTTTCGGCACGACGATTGCTCGGGTCATACTATGTTTATTCAGTAGTTTCACTCAAAAAATGAAGTACTCATGGAAAACTACCAACTATGGTGGTGAGTATTACACGGATACCATACAGCGAAAGTGCCGCAGAGATCTCAAAATTTAAGATTTTTTTAGAATCCGGCAGGTGGACAACACTTTTGGGCTTTAACAACGGAAGGGTCACACTAATGCGATGACGAAAGCTAAAGCTGAGCAGGCAGGCAGTTCAAAATTGAACTTTTCTTACTTAGACCCGACTGTCGTTAGAAATGTCATCCCAATTCCGACCAGATTGGTTACTATGTCAACAATTATTTAAGCGACGTGAATTGGTCGACTGAGGCTTCGGCTCCGCGCTAGTTTTTGGGTGCTATTATGAAAGAGCGAAGCAATATGAACAATTAACTAAATTCAGGGGCTTAAGGGAAAGCTAAACGAAAACTGTTCCTTTTTAAAAGTTCTTAAGTGGTTAAGTCTTTGGACTATTATGTGGCAACCTTTATACAGTAAATCTAACCCTGTCCTTAACTATATCTTCGGAACCTTCCCATATTTTCTTTAAGGCGCCTTGCAACTACAGTGCTTCAAAGCTCGGCCACTCTTTTGCCATTCTTTCTCTCTTCGCAATTGTTAGATTACATGTTAAAGCAAATTTTAGTGGCAGCGCCTACGCATTTGTCGTCATCGCCTGCAATTAGTGACGCTAACACAATTGACTAACCACCAACAAGCGCAACCGCAAACAAAACAAGAAAAATTATTTAATAAAAATAAGTGAGCGCGCTGTAATTTCAAATTGTAGGTGTGTTTTCATAATTCAATCATTTCACTTTTCATTCAAAACCTCTCGGCTTATTACACTTGTGCTATAAATAGTCACTTTTGGTTGGTGGTAAAATAAATATTTTGGTTATAAGCATAGTGTTGCATGAAGTAGAAGAAATATTTGCTTGCAACATTGTGTTGGTGTCGCCACCGAAGCGTGAAATGTCACTGAATTTGAGGTGTTAGCAACATATTCCATTTTAGCTAGCTTTTGGGTTTCGGCTGTTTCAAAAGTTAATTGATGCTTCTAAAAATTTCCCAGCTAACAGTAATGCTAAGATAATCCTTAAAAATGCACGTAGCAAGTTAGAATGTTAGAATTCCTGTGGGGATATGCAAAGCTCGAAGTCTAGCCGTCAGTAACCAGTCGCAATGCTCGAACGAGTCATGGGAAATTGTACTCAATATATGGACTATCTGAGACAGAGTCGCAGCTAACATTTGAAAGAGACAATCCTTAAAAAATAATTGCCAAAGAATGTTGTTTGATGTTGATAATAAACATTCCCCATTCAATTTGAAGTTTTTGTGATTTTTTTTAAAAAAGCACGGAATATAGAAATGGTTCATTCTTTATATAGACAAGTTATAGATCCACGAACGCAAGTTTCGTTGAGAAGGTTTAATTTATTTAAAGATACTGTGACATGTATATTTCTAAAAACCTACTTAAACTTATTTATCCATTTAATTTCAATTTCCAAAAAATTTGTCTTCTAAAGCTATATATTTTAACAAAATGCAGCCCTTATTATTGCTTAGATAACAGTTCCAATAACAACTATGTACGCGGATTGAAATCGATATCTCAAATCAAATATTTTTTGAGTTATAGCCTTCTAAGGTATAACTGCTCAATTCAATCAGCTTTATCAGTTTATTTTTAAATGCGCTTTTCTCAAAACAAGGTTTTTCGGATTTGCTTGACTGATTACCCGATCTCATCAAAAAGATGGGTCTCTCATCGGTGGGTGTTGTTTCCTTATCATTGGGGGACTTTTCTTCGTGGCATGTCCCAAGCCCAGCGCACAATCCGGTTGAATAATGTTTCGACTTCTCACTTTAGCTCGACTTAAAGCGAATGTTCTTAGGCTACACAGAAAATACTTGGTTTAAGACTGGAATCGTGATTTACTTGAGCCAAATGTAAAATAATCATTTCTGGAGACTCCCATGTGAGTGGCGGAACTGTTCTCACTTGCGTGAACTTATATACATGACTTTCAAATTTTTCTGGTAGTTCTTTATACAGACCTTACAAGGGCTTACCAGTTTTTTGATCTTACTTATATAATAAATCGAGTCTTGGCAGGACAAAAACGATAATATTTTTGAGTAAAATGCAACTTTTGTTTTTTTGGATCTTTTTGTGATCTTAGGTCATTGTACGGACAATATATTACGGTAGAAGTTTTTTAGGTTTCATCCACGGGGAAGGCTGAAAGACTTTCCTTTCAGAGTCGTCGAAAATCGTATGTACTCCAAATTCATACAGTAGTTTCATTTCCAAAAATCGTCTTTTTTAGGCTGTCACACTAGTTGTGCCCCTTACAGTTGTTCAAGTCTACGTCAATAAATTTTAAAAATCACATAAGGCTGTAGCTATACTCGACCTTGCAACCTGATAGTTTGACCGTACGGTTTCAAAGTAGATATAGCTTTCTTACGGAAGCGATCTTATGATGTAACTATAAAAACATGCTGACGTGAATTCAGCGAAGGATAAGCACTGCGACGTTCAAGCAAGTTGCTTCTGGCTCTGGATGAATAATAAGCGTATCAGGGCGCTGGTCACATTCAGGAAGCAAACCTATTTTCGGTCATAGATATTTTGATCAGTTCTTTTGCTACCTTGCCCTGTCTCCATTGTCGAAGTTGGTTGGTGGTTTTACAATCGGTCAAGTTGAAATTGTCCAAGTATGATCTCCGGATCGAAGCTGTAGGAAGAGTGATAAGATAAATGTGAGAAGGTAAGGCAAAAGAGTACTAGCCCGAACTCTGGTAGGCAAAATATGGGTGACGTTGGTTAGTTGGGAGACTTGATGGAATGTTGTAGAGGTACATTATGTTATAAGATGATTGTTAGCAAGAAAGAAGAACGACTATGACATACGAGAGTCGGAGCTGCTGACAGACAAAATCCAGATAGCGACATTGTTGTAAAGGCTAATAAGACGCGGTGCCAACGCCATATAACAAGTCGAGTTGGTATTTTGAGTTGTTATTGTTTTGAAATCTGTAGTCATGCCTTCTTTGTTAACTTTGGTTTGCTGGGTAATAATTGTTATATGTAGCTTCAAGTACTAATACCTTGGTTGATAATGTAATTTTTATGTGTGCGAATTATGTATTTATGTTGTTGTTAAGTGTGGCAATCATTTTACGCCGTCGCTAATTAAATAGTTATACAGCAAAAGGATTGTAGCAACATTGAAATGCGTTGACAGTTGAAAAGGTTAAAGGTTTTCAAAAAAAAAAAATTAAATAATTTTCTAAAGGTGTTTATAATTTTACATATTTGTGGTACAATTAATATGCTGGATGAAGTAGTTTTCTTTATTTAAAATCACTAAATTACAAAAATTTAAAAGGTCACTCAAAGTAACGAAAAATTGCTTACCAGTGTTTATCAAACTCATGTGCGTGTGTATATATACAAATTTAACAAAAGTTGAAAAGATGGAAAGTTACAAGACCTTCATGCATAATATTCCTGATTTAATACCTTGAAACACACTTTAGTAATATATAAATAACATTGTGACAAGAGAGCTGTTTAGTACTCAGCAAAGAAAATGAATTTTTAACGAGGGTCTCGCCAGTTCGCATAGTCATTAAGGGTTTATATACAGTTAGAAGGCCGAAAAAAGCGAATTTTCCAGTAATTTGTCTGAGAAAACCTTTTAAATCATTGATCCAAAAATTTGTACACATATTACGGTATTTCTTAACTGTATTTTAAGACTTAGTATTAGTAAAAATATTTATGGAGCAGGCACTCAATAGCTGCGAAGTGAGAACTATTAAGAGCTCCGTTGGTTTCACTACTGGGCTGTTGGGCTTCAGGCTAGCTCAATAGGCTAAGGCTCTTTCAATAGTTTGTAAGAGTTTTAACTGGACACTTTCAATCGAGATTCATGCGACAAAATTGAACATTTTACCAGATGTCAGTTGCGTCAGTTGTTTGGACAAAGATAAGATAAAATCATTTCAAAATTTCAACTTCTAATGTTCGGCTTTGTCAATTAGAAAAGCCACGAGAAATAGCGCAAACAGATATGAACCACCCAAACAAATTTGGTGTTAGACTCAGAAGGCTTTGCCGATAGGTGATATCCCACCACGTCAGTTTTTCATCTGATTTTGCAGTTGTATAAAATGGAAGTAGCTTGCTCTGGATGATTTGAATAGACTTTGTTCTGTTATAACAAATATCTATTAAAATCAGTGCGGATTATGGTGCATTATTGAGGGTAATGACGTTTTTCAAAATTCCATTTTTTCGTTTTGAAATTCCCTTCGAAAAGGAATCAAAATATCGTTGCGGCTTGTAATAAAGTTAATCCAATGCCCATGAATCTAAAAAATATAACGTTATGCAGTTTTATAGAACTTTTTAGTCGACTTGATGAAAAGTAATTAAATATACCATAGAACAAGTATTTATGTAATTTTATCATAGATAGATCAAAATAGACACTAACATGTTGTGATCATTCGAGTGTTTTTAAACTAAGTTATGAAATTTACTTTGAAATAAGCACATTTTACTGTTTACAGGGTAAATATCTGGCCAGTTGTTGATTTTCCAGGCCTAAAGCCTTACTAATAAGGCACACGATGTTGAGGAGGCTTATAATCGGATTATGGGGTCTCTAATTTCTTCCAACCCTCGGGCATGCTTTCGTCCGACCATATTCTACAAAGAAGCTGATGCATGCTCCTTATCATTCCTCTGCCACTGTGCCGCTGTATTTGAATAGCTCGGCCGGCAATCATTCGGCCCCCGCCGCTTTGTTGTAATTGCTACTCGCACTTCTCCATGGTCGGACGAGAGTACAATTAGGTAGAAAATACGGGTTCACCACCTCTTGGTGTTATGCTTTCACTGCTAATCTGGGGGTTTTACAAGAGTATGCTTTGGTCTTGAAATCTTCTGTTAGTCGCCGCATTACATCGAGCATTATCCCTGTCGGCTAGCTAGTCAAGCTCTTCGTACACACGTATTTCGGCTTCTATCTACTACTCTAGGTACTCTCGGTACCTACCTCATTCCATACGTATTGTGGCCGAGTGTAACGTTGCGAGGTAAGCATCCTATTTCTTTCTTTATCTCCACTGCGACACGGCATTCTTCATCTTGTTTGTCTTTTCAGAAAACCAATGGTTTCGTATGCAGCTGCCCTTATACCGAGTTGCTGATAAGTGCTATCAGAGAGCAGGAGTACAAGTCGAGTAAAAAATCGTTTGGCTGTCTGTTGTTTCTGTACGTCGAAGCTTCCTTGTGTTTGCTGAGGTGCGTGTTATCTTCACTGCAATAAGATATTAGTCAAAGCTAGTACCTCGATGCGTACGCACTGTAGATGTGTCTGTCGTCTGTCATACAATGATCGACCTGTTTGGTGGCTTTTCAATCCGGAGATAGCTTGATGGAGTTTCCTATGCTGGAATCTAGTACTGCAGACAACCATTTTGCTTCAATCAAGCTTCTAGATTTCGATAATCTAGAAAAAGAAATCTTGCAAGAAATAATATTAGCAACGTGGTGTTGTAGACACTTTCGAGAAACAACATATTCGTTTTTAAGATCTTAAAAATTGGGTTTACATAACTGGAACGACCACGAATATGTTTTCGGTTGAGAATTTCAGCCGCAACAACAGTAAATCCAACTTTAAGGAAGTTTTGGTTTATGTTTGGGCTTCATTGTTATTTTTATACCCGGAACAGTGAATATTATGTTTACCATTTTGTCAGTGATACCAGAAGGAATCGTCGGAGATGCTATAAACTCTTTAAATACATTTTCAAACTGACGCATTCAGTCGATTTAACCCTTCTGTCTGTAAATATGCCAAATAGTCCCTCAGTTTTGGAGATATGGATCTGCAGTTTTTTCACCTTGATTTTTTCTTAAGGAGCTGCTCATTTGTTGCAACCGCGAATATTTGACCACTATAGGCTGCTGTACTAACTGATCGACAAAAGTATGCTCTTTTTGTTCAATTTTCCAGATCGTACAGAGATCAAAATCAAGTTTATTTTGTATATTTATATGTGTAGGGTATTATATTTTTTTTTGGTGTTGCCAGTCTATTCTCAAAAAAATTTGAAAACTCCATTCAGAAGGGTTTCACAGCGCATCTTTAAAGGCAATCATTAGTATGCAAGGCATAAATCTTCGGTTGTGTATCTACAATTAATTTCCACCGCGAATGTTCATTTTGAGGCGACTTTTTACACTTGAGTGATGCCAAAGCACGAAAAAACATGCTAAAAAGTCAAAAAAAAAAAAAAAAAAAAAAAATACAAAGAAATACAAAGAAAATGCAGTGTGCGCACCGCAAATAAGCCACATATTTTTTTCTACTTCTACAAATTTCCATTTTCTTCTGCAACAATCAAAGTGTCTGCGTGGCTTTTGTTGCGCCATACGCACGAGTGTGGGTGCAACTATTGAAATAATGCAACAGTATTGTTCGCAGCTGGGTCTTTCATACCACGCCACACGCGGCAACAACGCAAGCTCAGCTCGCAGCTGTCATTGTCTGCCTGCAAAGACTTAAATAAGCACCGTTAGTTGCTGCGCGCAGCTGATTATATTCCTACGCAAATTCATTAGTGGGTTCGGAATGTGGTGGTATGCTCACCCTTTTTGCATACCGCACACAATTGTGGCTTGCAAATCCTTTCTGCTGCACGCCTGGAATGCTGCTAAACATTTTTAGTTGCCCTTGTACGCTGAAGCTTGTGCATTTTTTTCTGCTTCTTCCTGGTCTTAACTCTCAACGCCTGCCTTTTGTTGCTGGTTTTTTGTTAAATTGCAACGATTTGTTAACCTGACATTGGCATTGAAAGCTGCGGCTGCGGCTGTGGCTGCGGCTGCCTCCAGCTCCACTAAATTCCTTTTCCCAAAATTAGAGTTGAATTTTCGGTTGGAGTTGCGTTTTGACTTTTCGTTTTTTGCCCTCAGCACTCCCGTTTTGCTTTCCAGCTTTTACTTTTCTAATGCGGCGCTTTCATTGCTGCACATTTTTGTTGTTGCCTTTTGTGGGCATTGTTTTTTTTTTTTTTTTGCCAGCTTGTGCGCTTTCGCCGCAAGTGGGCGCTGACATTAAACGGACAGCGATGAAAGGATGAAGTATTTAGCGATTCTATTTAAGTTTGTCTGTGGAAATAATCAATGCTTGCAATAGCAAAAGAGAAAATCTGTACTTAAAATCAGCTACTTAAAAGACTGGCTTTGTTCTTGGGGACGCGAAATTAAAGGAAATATTAAAATTTCCACACGATTTCACAAAACTCTGCAGGCTAGACTTCTCCTTTCTACAAAAAGTTGTTATTCATATTTTAACTCATTTCATAATATATCAGTTCCATTTCTCATATTTATATAATGTGAATATGAAGAAGCAAAGCAATTGGGTCTGGTAGTGCGTGAGGCCAATACGAAATATCTTCTGTCATCAAACAAACAGTCGACGCATTCGCGAGCAGATATTTCGTCCTGCCCTCGTTCACTGCCAGACCCATTTGTGTTTCCAGACTTGTCCAGTCTGGAGCAAGCAGAACTAACGGCGCGGGTGTTGAGGCCGACGAAATCAATATCAACGGCATACGCCAGCAGCTGTACACTCTTATAGAAGATAGTGCCTTCTCTATTTAGTTCTGCAGCTCCAACTATTTTCTGCAGAAGCAGGTTGCAAAAGTCGCACGATGAGGAATCGCCTTGTCTGAAACCTCGTTTGGTATCGAACGGCTCGGAGAGGTCCCTCCCGATCCTGACGATCCAACGTCAGTACGTATTAGTTTTGTGGCGATGCCTAAGTCAGGATGGATTCATGTGTAGAAGTTCACGCAAGTGATTTCCTCACTCTGATCGCCATTCATTTGGGAGTCTCCAGAAGCGATACATATGGCTCAAGCAGCTCACGACTTCCGGTCTTTGACCAAGTTTCCTCGGGGTAGCCTAAGAACATCCGTTTGAAGGCGTGCTAAAATGGGAATGCGAAAATCCCCTACATAGGTTTGTGCGCTGGGTTTGCAACTCGCCACGTAAAAGACACGCCAAATGAAAAACAACAACTAGCCTTGAATGAGCGACCACCCTTTTGATGACGATCATGGCATTTTTTTAGTTACCTTCTGAGTTTTTCTAGATCTTATTAAACCAGACTTAAAATTTCTACAATGCTGTTTCGAAGGAATTTGATTTTTTTCAGATATATAGAGTTTTAAAGGTCTAAGTTCTTTTTCAGGATAATAAAATAAATATTGTCAGTTTTGGTTTCCTTCAAAGTTCTTCGAAAATATTGTGGTAATACTTTCAGTTCTTGTTACCATCAGAGTTCCTCGATTTTTTATTTAACCACGATCTTTTCTTAACAGAGCTTTTGGAAGATGAGAATTTTTTTTCGAAATTTGTTCACAAAATTCTCAGTTGCACCGTTTGAGTTTTGCCAGATATTATCTAATCAGAATATGCGTTCAGGTTGTTTTGATGGCAAAGATGCAGCATGCTTTGGATGGGCAATTGTGGAAAATATCGACCAAGTAATGAAAATCCTGGTGGCCAATCGTCATGCAAGCTCTCTTTTAATTTTCAGCAGCTAATTAAAACCGTTTGGAATCATTTTAAGGAGGCTGTGTAAAAATTAAGCTAGACGGTTGCAAAAAATGGTAAAAATCCTCATGACCGATTATTTGTCTGTTAGTCCTTGCTGGACCGTCACAAAATCTATCTTTTATAGTTTTAAAACATTTGGTTTCTGGTGGTCGAAAGGGTGTTATTTATGACAACACCAAACGATAACCATCAGGGTCAAAACGCGGTGAGCCGGCGCAATTGTTAACCCAGCCAGGACTGATGGTCAGAGAGGTTTTGCTATGTGTTCGGTGGGATTGACCGGGAATATATTGTCAACAATTAGACCGTCTGAACGACCTAACAGTACAGGTATGGTGTTTCCTCCGAACAACGGCAGGCCAACATTGACAATGAGACGCCATAAACATTGAAGCTGGGTTGGGTGGATTTTATGCAATCCAATAAAAACGTTCACGGTGAAGAGCAAGTACGTGACTCAGTTTAATAAACTCTTTAGGGTAAGCTACTCTTAGTAGTTTGCAGAAGAGAAATATTTGTACGCTCAGCTTTTGAAAGCGACGCTTGGGAGAAAGCCGCTTCTTGCATAGCGAAGTGATAAGCTGAAAGCCATTTTTAGTCATTGTTGGCATAACATTTGCCTTAACTACTTTGTTAGGGTACCTTGCGAGAAATCCTTGATCCATGACTGATGTCTTATGGTATTTTATATTTTCCAGAACACATTGCATTCTAAACAGTCAATTTTCGAAAGTTTGTATGTTTAGAAGGGTCTCTCATCCGAGACTGTTGTTGCGTTTTCATTGGGGTGGTTTTTTTACGTGGCGGGTCCCAAACCCAGCGAACAACCCTATGCAGGGAATGTTTCGCCTTCTCACTTTAGCTCACCTTCAAACGGATGTTCTTAGGCTACCCAGAGGATACTTGGTCAAGGACCGGAAGTCGTGAGCTGCTTGAGTCATATGTAAATGAATCATTTCTGGCCACTCCCACGTGAATGGCGATCAGAAAACTTTCCTCACTTGCGTGAACTTCTACACATGACTCCATCCATCTGTTTAGAAGAGTTTCGAAAATACCTTTTTGTATCCATCGCTTAATGTTCCTTTCCTTAAAGAGCAGCATTGCACTCTAATCATGGGGACAGTTTGGAACAGTATGGTGAACTATCTTGAAAAGTTGTGTGTTATTTAGTTTTTCGAAAGTTATTTGTTGGATCCTTTAGCTCCAACTCTGATTTATATTGTACTTATTGGATGTTATTCTAAAAGTTCTAACTTGCATTCGAAGGTTTTTTGATTTTATTGGGAACATTTTTATACTCTCGTAACAAAGTTGCTAAAAAGAGTATTAAGGTTTGTTCACATAACGGTTGTTTGTAAGTCGTAAAACTAAAAGACTCAGATATAGGGTTATATATCCCAAAGTGATCAGGGTGACGAGTAGAGTTGAATCTGTCTGTCGTCCGTCTGTCTGTCCGTCTGTCCGTTCGTCGTCTGCCCGTCTGTCCCTCCGTCCGTGCAAGCTGTAACTTGAGTAAAAATTGAGATATCATGATGGAACTTGGTACACGTATTTCCTGGCTCCATAAGAAGGTTAAGTTCGACGATGGGAAAAATCGGCCCACTGCCACGCCCACAAAATGGCGGAAACCGAAAACCTACAAAGTGTCATAACGAAGCCATAAATAAAGATATTAAAATGAAATTTGGCGCAAAGGATCGCATTAGGGAGGGGCATATTTGGACGTAACTGTTTTGGAAGAGTGGGCGTGTCCCCGGCCCCTACTAACTTTTTTGTACATATCACGAAAACTGCTATAGCTATGTCAACCAAACTGTATAGAGTTGTTTCTTTTAGGCATTTCCATATACAATCCAAAAATGGAAGAAGTCGGACAATAACCGCGCCCACCTCCCATACAAAGGTTATGTTGAAAATCACTAAAAGTGCGTTAACCGACTAACAAAAAACGTCAGAAACACTAGATTTTACGGAAGAAATGTCAGCAGGAAGCTGCATCCAGGCTTTTTTGAAAAATTGAAAATGGGCGTGGCGTCGCCCACTTATGGACCAAAAACCATATCTCAGGAAGTACTTTACCGATTTCAATGAAATTCGTATATAATATTTTCTTAACACCCTGATGACATGTACCAAATATGGGCAAAATCGGTTCACAACCACGCCTGAAATCTCGATTATCACTTTGTCATGCGAGAGTATAAAATGTTCGGTGACACCCGAACTTAGCCCTTCCTTACTTGTTATCTCAGAGATTTGTTAAATAATTATATTCTTTACTGAAATTCGTAAACTTTATTTCATAAACATAGCGGTTTGACCAAAGATTATTGTTGGATACTTGTAAACTTACCAAAATTCAAACCTCTATATTTTGAATTGTGGTCTTTGGTACATGCGCTCATGTCTCAAACCACTGTTGAACTGTGTGATTAATGCTTGTATCTACACTTACCGTATTCTGCGGATCTTGCCTTAGTGACCCTTTCGTGATCGCAGAACATAATAGTATGCTGGCTTGAAAAAAATTTAGCGACAATGAAAAGGAAATCGGTGAAACGGTCTTTATTGGAGTCATAAGAGTAAATATAGAACAAATCGAGAGTATTAAAAAATCACAGGCCAAAATGTATCTTTGTTTAAAATGTTAGACTGTCTCGAAAATTTAAGATATTTTTGTAACAAACTCGATTATTAAAATTAAATATCCATGTGATTTATAGCAGTAATATTAATGTATAAACATACACACACAACCACACTACACGGGATCGCATTTCATTTCGAAGATTTCTCGCACCATACGAAGTCTAACCTCACATATTGGACTAAACTTTGCGCTATGGCGACAAGCGCCTCGTTTCGACAAAGTTTAACCTCCGGCCAACCCACCGACTAAGCGTCGCACAGCAGTTTGTTTAATTAACTTTTGTTTGAACTTGTCGCATAAATCTCTTTCCAAAGCGATTTGACCTGCGTTGAAAGCATTCAGTGCGCTGGCAGACAAGTTGAAAGTAATGAAGGGCGACGAAAATCGACAAACATTTGCCATTTGAAGTCAAAACATGACAACAGCAAGCCAAACAAACACATACGAACATATTTATAGTGACAAAAACAGTTGTAGCAAATAATAGCGAATGTATTTAAGGGATGAGGCACGTCGTGTAGGCGAAGGGTTGGGAGGGTGGAAGGACTAAAAGTTGCCAAAGAACTAGCAACGTAAAGAATTTTAACGAATGCTGCGGTCAAATACAAACATTACCCATATAAAATACTATGCGCAGAGTGCTGAGTGCCGTAGCACGAGATTGAGAGAGAAGTTGAGTTGAGTCTGACAACCAAAGCGCTCAGTGGCGAGCAGTGTAGCCCACATTTGGTCAGCTGGCAGCCAAGCGACTCACTCATGTCTAAATGTTTAGGCATTTGGCATTTCATATCAAGCTGCCGCCCACACTTTCTTATGCGCCGCCGTCACCCACAGCGCACCACCTTCGGTGCTCCACTCATCATTGGGTAATCGCCAAACCGCAAAAACTCATTATGTGCACATTTTTCCAACATCCCGTCTCCACACAGCAAACAAAACAGCGAAAAGATGCTGTGGCAGTAAATATTTGCAGGACATGACCGAAGGTTGTCGCACAAACGTTAGACAGCGTTGGTGGGCGATAGTTCTAGAGTGTGGGCGCAGGGTTGTTGGGTTGAGTAGCGGTGATGACAACAGAAAACCGGAAATAATGTACGAATTGTGCTAAACTATATTTCTATATGATTCTTGATATGCTTATGTGATGAAGTGGGGGCGTGAAGCACGTGTGATAATGCACATGAAATTAGTGAAGGTTCGCAATCAGTAAGTAAGCAATTTTGCCGCAATTTAACATAACAGGGTAGACATTTACAGAGATGTGGATATACAACGGTGTTTTATATGAGAGTTAGTGGTTTAATCAAATACTAAATAACTGAGGGTTAGGTGAGCGAGAACTAACAATTCTTTCCGCCAGATTGGTCACGTGAGTCTTCTCAACGTGAATAGCTTAATTTTAATTCCCACAAACGGGTCTTGAACAGTTCTAAATTGATTTTGAGCTTTCAAAACTCACCACAAGCTTACCTGAATTGCGAATGCACATCTTCAAACATGCGTCTGATTTATTTACATGCATAAAAATGTGTTAGTACTACTTTAGAGCTTTCAAAAGTACCCGTAGTACTCTAGAGAAGTGTAGTCAAGCTTCCGTAAACAATTCGGAACTGTGTAGCCGCTCAAGTTTACCTTGATTGGACCATATTGTTTTTGAGATACCAAAATATCTTAAATACTCGGCGATAGCGCAAACAAATATCTTGAATTACCTTCTTAAGGGTTTATAAGAGCACGTTTTTGACGGAGTAGCCACAATCCTAACACACAAGTATGAATAATTACAGTTTAGCTTCTTCCAGAGACTAATTTAAGCATGGCTTACTAAGATTCCTAAAAGTATACAACCTCAACTATTTTTTATTGAAAACTGAGATTTCATTACGATATTTGGTTTATAAATACATACATATGTTTTGGATATAAGGTTAGAGTCACGTGGAAGTTGTATTTAAGAGAGTATAGATCGAGCATCCCTGAGTCTCAATCGCTGAGTCAGTCTAGCATGACATCATATTCGACGCAAAAATGTTACAGTATAAGTATCAGTTGAGTGTTGAGTGTAACTTTCCGCATTTGTGGCGTTAATTTTTGAAGAAAAACTTGCAGAAACCAAAATCCAAATATTGAAAATAGTAGGTACTCGATTGTTGAAAAAAGATCTGGAAAAGCTGAACTTTCATAGATTTTTTGACGAAGAGCTTGCAATTGGTTAAGAAAAATGAGCTTTCACACAACTCAGAGAAAACTTTTGGAGTCAGCTTTTAGTTTGGTTATTCTTGGATTGAGAGCAAAATTAGATCATCAAACTAAACTCAGTTACCATGCTGATACCCATAACTGCTACCCATATCTCATAACACGCTACCTTACTAGAATATTTTGCAAGAAAAACTTCAGACCTTTAATTGATTTACGCAACGTTTTTAGAGAGAGTATATGTTTTGTAATCATTCAAAACAATCGCGCTTATAGATTAACTCACATAAATTCATTATGTTTTAGACTTTACGGCGGAAAAACTTGCAACGACCTGAAGAAACTCGAAAATGCTGAGTTTTAATAGATTTTAGTGACAATTTTTGGGACGTTCTTTCTGCCAGTAAGGACCACTGTTGATAAAATCGCGACCATTTGAGTCTGATAGTCATGAAAATGTGTAAATAGTTTACATTGTTGCTTAATTCCTATGACACCGGTAGATTTCCAAGCACGAGCACCCCGGCTTTATATTATATAATTATATTATTTTTATATATTAATAGCAAACTATCGGATCTTGACCTTCTCTGTAAAACACGAGTTTATATATTTCATGATGAGCAGATTTTTTATAGATTGCAACCTGCTCTAGGCACCTCAACATTCGTATATGTATATTACTTGGTATTTTGTAATACACTTTCTCTAGTTATTAGCTTCAATCTGAAGCAATCATCGAAACTTTTGCTTGAATGTGAAAGCTGTAGCAGATGCTTCAAATACTTTACGTCTGGCCATCCACAAACCACAATTGAACTGCCATGTATCGTATAGAAACTGTTCGCCTTTAGTGTAACCCAAAGCAGAAGAAATTTTCTTTAAAGGTGCTGGAACGATTGGATTTCTTTTGAAATGAAGATTCATACAATTTCTGGAAACAGATGTGGCATTATATAATTTCTGCTTCAAAAGGTAGTTTTTATTCCTATTAGCTGAAAATATTATGAATTTATCGGCAAACAGGCAGAAACCCACAGTATAAATCAAAATAACTGCAGCTCTTTAAATAAAAAGTCTGCATATAAATCCTTAACACCAAGTTTCCTAGTATATTCTCAGCTAAAGAAGGCCACGCGCTGTTTTCTCTATAATTGACGCTGATTGCCTAAATGTGAGTTTTTTATTATAAAAATTATTTTCCTTTATTATATAATTTCATGACTTTAGGTTTAGTAGTTGTTCCTCTCTGTAATGCCTATGAAGTAGGCTTTGTGTCTACAGCCTCCTCAAGTTTATTTGAATGTGTCTGCCGACATTCCTCAGCTTCGTTTGCACACTTAAGGGTTGCCAGCTTATTCAAGAGATATGTCTTTAGAGATTAGTTTGTATTTAATTTTTAGTTATGAGCTAGGCTTTTGTGGTTTGAAACTGCTTATTCCGGCAAAGATAACAATCCATCAAGATATATGATACTCTTAAGTGGATACCATATTTTATTACAGCTTATACAATCTCAAGTATTCCTACTAGTTAGAGTCAGTAAAGATGTTGAGAGCTGCAGTTTGAAAAAGATACTGAACATTCCCAATCTTCTGCTATCTATTCATCAGTCCAAAATCATTCATACTCCTATATCTTTACTAGAAACGGGCATCAAGAGTAGTATGCCATTAACATTCTCCAAATTGAACATTAACGAGCAGAGAGTGGGTACTCCAAGAAAGTGCTTGCACGTTCAACATTATCCAATGGAACTGAGTAACTTCTCCGCGCAAAAACTGTTCCTCAAACGTTTCTTTATGACAATCTTTTATTGAATAATTTATTAAGTAAGATCATCAGTTTCAGTGGGTTTAGTTAATAATGCATTTATCGAAATTTCGATTTTGAGATCTTGTTATTAAGTCAAAAACTTTAATTTATGACGTGGTTTCATTCCTTCTTTGCAAATTATATACTTAGTTGCTATAACAGGTTCCTAAAGACCAGATTCGTCATCCAAGCGGTAAATAAAAATTAATAAATAAATAAAAGTCAATCCTATTTTGAGTTGCAGCTGCTTAGCGAAGTAATAGGTAATCAGTAGATGCACTGTTCTTTGAACTCTCTAAAGTGTTTCTTTTTATAGAACTTAATATTAGGTTGTCAAAAAAGTCTTGCGGTATTTTTGCTAGTTGGCGCTGAGAGCGCGTAGTTCTAGTTTTATTCGTCGCATCGGGTCATGCTATACCTTTTTGGAAAGCTCATTTCACGCGCTAACACGTGTTTGATTGATTGTCGTTTCTTTTAAGTCGTTCGTGAGTCATAGCGTCGCAAACATGGAGCAAAATAAAGAGAAAGTACGACATATTTTACAGTACTACTACGATAAAGGCAAAAATGCATCTCAAGCCGCCAATAAAATTTGTGCAGTTTATGGACACGATACAGTTTCCATTTSCACCGCACAACGACGGTTTCAACGTTTTCGTTCTGGTGTAGAGGTGGTCGAAAATGTGTCACGCTCCGGAAAGCCTGTCGTCGAAAATGGCGATAAAATCGCTGAATTGATCGAAAGAGACCGGCATAATAGCATCGGTCAAGAGCTGGGTCATCAAACCGTTATAAACCATTTGATGAAGCTTGGAGTCAGTAAGCAGCTCGATGTATGGGTGCCACACGAATTGACTTGAAAAACATCTTTGACCGTATCGACGCATGCGAATCGCTTCTGAATCGCAAGAAAATCGACCCGTTTTTGAAGCGTATGGTGACTGGCGATGAAAAGTGGGTCACTTACGATAACGTAGGGCGCAAACGGTCAAGGTCGAAAAGCGGTGAAGCGGCCCAGACGGTGGCCAAGCCTGGATTGACGGCCAGAAAGGTTCTTCTGTGTGTTTGGTGKGRTTGGCAGGGAATAATCCACTATGAGCTGCTCCAGTATGGCCAAACGCTCAATTCGGATTTGTACTGCCAACAACTGCACCGCTTGAAGGCAGTACTCATGCAGAAGAGGCCATCTTTGATCAACACAACCGAATTGTCTTCCATCAGGACAACGCCAGGCCACACACGTCTTTAGTGACACTTCAGAAGCTCCAGGAGCTCGGATGGGAGGTTCTTTTGCATCCACCGTATAGTCCGGATCTCGCACCAAGTGTTTACCACCTGTTTCTATCCATGGCGAACGCGCTTGGTAGTCTGAAGTTGGCCACAAGAGAGTTCTGTGAAAATTGGCTCTCCAAGTTTTTTTGCCAATAGGGAAGCGCGCTTCTATGAGTGGGGCATTAGAAAGTTGGCATCTCGTTGGGAACGCGTCATACATATTTGACTCGAATCGCATTATTGTAACCAATTTTATGAACAATTGAAAATTCAATAAAAATACCGCAAGACTTTTTTGACAACCTATTATAAGTTCAAATATATTTCTTAACAAAAGTTGAATCGTACTTTGGCGTTTACATTTCAAGAAGCTGAAAATTTAGATATTTTCATAAGATTTTGGTGATCACAAAACATTATGCTCGGTTGTAAAATCCCTTTATATAATAACCACTTTTTGGGTATTCGAATCTTTGACCGTCTGTTATTGTCGTAGGGAGAGGGTTGTTAGATGAGTGGGATTTAGTGGCAATGCAAAGAAATGTTTAGAGTCATGCGAGAATCCTTTGCACACAGGACATTTATTTGATATAGCACATATGATTCTGGATAAGTAGAAATTTAACCTGGTACAGGGTGGAACCACTCGAGCTCTTCGTCTGTTATGACGGGTGGTTTGATCCCAAGTACGTCATTCTTTGGGAGGGAGCCGCTGAAAGTGCTGATGGCTCTACTGTGGTTATTGCGTCTGTGGTCGATCAGGCGTATTATTTGTTGATGTCGTCGTCGCAATCAAGCAAAAGCTTATAGTTGCTTTTAGGAAGTGGCTCCGCTTCACCCAGAGATGGTTTCTGCGAAAACATTCCAGCAGAAACTGTCTGGAGAGGAATGCTTTGTCTTGCTAGACCGGAAGTAAATCGTCAGAAGACGTCGAGAGCATTCTTTAATGGTATGGAAAGCTGTATTTTGACACGTTTCAAACTTCTTCGTCGGCATTTCCCTACATCCATGCGACAATTTCGGTGTACTGTAGTTGACATCTGGCTGGCCGACTTCCTTTTCCGTTGCCAACAACGTTTTTTTTTTTGTCCTTTCCTCAGGAACTGTCGGCTAGCATATTAAGCAATATGTTGCGGCTCTGTATTTTGAAAATATAATGCGAGAAAATGCACAGGCTGTCCTGTGTAACGCCTAAAATTAGAGTTACTGCCAGTGGGAATTTTAACGGCGAATAAAGTCGCTTGCAAAGAAAGTTATTTTATTTTTTTTTTTACTGGACTATGTAACTGCTGGCAACCTTGTTTTCTTGCTTCCTGCGACTTTGATTATGATTATTGCCTATTTCTTATTATGATTATTGTTTCCATTTCATTTGGCATATAATGTTATGAAAAATCGCAGAGAGTATGGTTATTCGCAATCGTCTCCGCACATTTACTTGTTATTTATAGTCGAAGGACATGGAAAATGTGGGTTTGGGGTGGCAATAATATTAGAGGCTATGAGTGTGTGGTAAGTTAAAGAAGAATGCTGACGGAATCTTAAGCAAATAAAGCCAGAAATGTGTCTATACATATAAGTACAAGTATTTCTGTCTGCAAGTTTTTTATGAAGCGTGTGAGATACTGTGCCCGCAAGAGGCCATATTGGCAAAATAACTTTTCTCTAGAAAAAACTTTTTTTGTCCTTTTTTACAAACATTGCATTTTCTTTTGTACATTTTCTAATTGTGCTTTTGTAGTAATTTCTCTCTCTTCAATTTTTTTTACAGGCGCGACAAGGCCGCAGCAAATGGCGAACCTTTCACCGAGCCGCCACCGCGTCTACGCGGCCAAAGCGCTTACTTAGCGGTAAGTACGGGATTTTTTCATTATTTTCTCTGCTAAACAGATACTTCAAAATTATTTGCACTTTTTTACACACATTTTAGCAGCACAATTTCCAGCAGCCGTTTACCGTTGTACGCTTGCTGGCATTTTAATTTTGATTTTAGCTCAAAGCTACTTTTATATGCGTTCGTATGTATGTATGTGTGGGCATTTGTTGGTAGTGTCACGGCCACATGCCGTTAAATGCTTTTAAGCTTTTAAATGCGTTGCGTCCACATGCCACATTTGCCGTGCAACATGTCCACTACGCTAACTCACACGCCTGCCACTTTATGACTTTGTCACTTTGCCACTTTCGCACATTTCGCGCTCATTTCCACTTTCTTGAAACTTCATCGTTTCATTGTCATCGTCAGTGCTCCGCCGCGTCTTGCCACACCTTAACAGCCTGTTGTTCCTGCAATTTCCACTTAGTTGCGCACAATGCTGTTGCATGCCACTTCGTGCCACTGAAGTAATTTCCTGGCAGCCGGTTTTCTTACTCCATTATTTGCCTCTTACTTATTTAAAGTTTATGGCATTGGCTTGGGCCACCAGCTGCCAGCCAGCCAGCCAACCGACCGCCGCGTTGAAAGCATCCTTTTGTAGCATCATTGCGCTTTATTGTTGTCGTCCATAATAATATTCGCAACTTTTGAGTGTGTCGTCCGTCTGTGCGATGAGTTAAGTGTCTCAACATTATGTAGCGCTGGCTTTAAGAAATTTAATTCAGTATTTATAACGTGGAATATTTTATGGTGTCCATAATCGCAAAACTTAGGACTTACGTAATTGCTATATATAACATATATTTTCGTTACTCTCTGCGCATACATGAAAGTATTTGAGGCTCGTCCTAATCAGGAAGCTTTCATGGCAGTCTAATATCGAACGAAGAGCAAAGAAGAAGTTGCTTGTTTTGTACTGTCGCAAGTGGGGTCTCTCAGCGAAAGTTGTCCTCCAACTCTACCAACATAACTTTTATGTTCTATAGATAATTTGTGTGGTGGATAACGTTGAAAAAGATAACACAACACACTATGAAGCTCGAAATCGTCCAATGCGCGGCGCTCATCAGCATGTGTGGTCTAAGGTTCACTGCAACCATGGAACCCAATGCCATTTTGCATATAGTGACCATATATCGTCAGAAAGTGTATGGCCGCGAAAGCTAACAGACTCGGAGCATCTGGGTTTTTAAATGAACACACGTCTGAACCCAATAAAATCCTCACACGCTTTGACTTTATAATCATGCAGTCGCCAAACAAAACATTTGAAGCCGTTAAGTAAAGGGGCAGTGACGGATGGTTCAAAGCTTGGGCGAAACTCTTGAACTCATTAACCGGGCTTTCAGATCTGATTAAGGAATGCTCAACCTTTATCACTGGCATCGGGCAAATTTTTCATAACACTAGTAGGCCTGACAGGCCACAGCGGTAAAGCAGGTATCTGCAGAAGTGATGAGCTGACAAGGAAGTGTACGTTAGCCCCATTTTCAGAAGAATGGGAACGAATCTGTGCTCCCCTTCTTCATGTGTTCTAAGTACTAATGAATTCTGTTCCACGCGGGAACTTGGCCAATGTTGAACCGAAAGTCCATGCGCTGTCCCCAGATCGTTTTGGCCCAAGATTGTGCAGAAGAGATCCAGTGAGCTTTTTGCGTTCAGTAAGCCTAGCCTCTCATTAGTTGTAGAGGCCATTGCCCTGTTATTGTCCAAGCTCTATATGCTTAGTTGCAAAGCTCCATTAATATACTGTTGTATGAGTCGCTTGCGGCCGGAAGTTTTATACATATTCTCTTTATGGGCATGGGCGCTATGAGCGTCCAAGCTCAATATGCTTAGTTGCAAAGCTCCACTAGCATAATGATGTCGGAATTGCGGACGCTTGCGGCCGGAGGTCATATTAATATTCTCTTTATGGGCATATAACAAAGCATTATCAATGTTACTGGTTCAGTTCTGTATCACACTTTAACTACCTAACAAAGGAAACTGCGGTCTAATAATTTCTTATTCGACTAACCGACTTCACAAATTTTCCAACACAAAATGGTACCATAAGCTACTTATTTACGTGGGACCTTGTTAAGAGGATGAGTAGACAAACAAGATATTAAAACAGTAGATTATATTTACGAATCCAACGCACGGTTTTGGACTGAAAAAAAAAACTGCTTTCTTGAGTCTGTGTGAAAATATTTTCTCAAGAACCCTCTAAAACTGCAATTAGTTCTGAGAAAATGGCATTTACTGCTCTAATATTACTATCTTATAGTCTGCTTAGAGAGAGCAACCGCTACCGTTTACACGGCGGTCGGTATTTTTGGTATTATCACTTAGCAGTACCTATTATAGGCTTGGCGGACAATTTCTTGACGAGGAGAACATTTCGTCGCATCAAAAATTCTCTTAAAATGTATTAAGGCTATTACTCATATACGAGAGGTGATGCTCGGTCAAGCTTGTTGCTAACATTTATACTGTATATATATGAAATTCTAGTTCAATCTAAACTTGCTCCACATTTTAATGGCACTCATTCATAAATGAGCAATTCAATTAATGCAGATCCATTATATTTAAACAGCATCATTTTCGAAAAGAAGCCTTGCGCTAAAAACATAATTACTTCCTTTGCGAAAACGCTAAAAAATAAGTGCCAAAATGAGCTCACATTAGTGCTCAACAAAAGCAAAAAAGGATATTCGCGCTAATATGCCAGGATATGGAAACAATTGAGGCAAGGAGAGAGAATTTGGGTGGAGTAAAATAAGTATGTAGCTTTAAATGTCTTCTTTTGAATAGGTGAATAGACACAGTTTCCTTTGCGAACTAGCGCGCTTAGAGCATGCCAGTGAGTGGGAGGGAAATCTTGAGCTTTCTGATGCGCCGTATGACGTCATTGCGGGAATATTTGTAGTGAAGGAGTGTAACGAGATTGCGATTATCTCGCTATGAGCTGACTAGTCTAGAACTACTCGTGGCGGTCATTTAAAATATGTTGTGCTAATAACCAACCACCCCCACTGCTCGCTGCCATCTCGCCACTAATGGAATTTCAGCATTGCCAGGCGCCCTTTGACTCCTCTCGCTTTTATTTGATGAGCTAACGCCGCTGAAAGGGCAAGTGATTTGCGGAAGGCACGCACTAACGGTAATATTATACTGATTATCATACTTAATGTTTGTGTTATTAGCGCACAGTGGCGCGAGCTTGATGAACAAGTGCAGTAGAGTAGAGTTGAGAGAGTTGTCGAATAAAAGAGAGTTATTTGTGGACAGAAAAAATTATTAGTTCGTGATGTTTTAAAAAAGTATAAAACGTTGTTTGCAAGTACTATAAAATTTTGACAGTTAGTTTTGTTTATGGCGTGACATGTGGCGATCGCTTAACATTCTTGAAAGACACAATTTTAGCATCGAATAACTGAGAGTTAGTCTGAAATCAAGCTCTGCTGTTTTTAGTTGGAGATACAATTTAAGAAGAACCATAAAATAGAAAAAGGAAAACCGACTGCGCTCCTTGATATAGTGGTTGTGATTTACAAACTCCCGCAAGCTGGATAAGTGTTGCTTCCATAATTTCTGTATGCTCTGGGCAGCAGTCACAAGATCACCCCTTGGGGTTATACAAGAGTATGTACGGAACTTGAAACCTTTTGCCAGTCGTCGCAATCCATATTTCGGTCACCGGCGAAGTCGATCAATCTTAACCCATTTAGGCAGGCTGAAACTTCCGACCGTTGTGCAAAAGATACCTTCTTTGCCCACCTTAGCGTTAAGGACGACAAGCATGATTTTGATGTCGTGGCGGGGACATATTTCATATCTTCGCTGAAAGGGCTCATAGAGGACATCTTTGACCACATTGTCCTTCTCTTCCGTCGGTGAAATTGCGTAAATCAGTAATATGTTGAAGGGCTTCGCTTTGATGCGGATTGTGGCTAAATATTCATCCACTGAAGTGTATGCCAGTACTTGCCGACGGATGCCATTCCTACACCGAAGTTTTGCTGTAGTATATGGCCAACGTAGTATATGCCACAATGACCGAGGCGTCTCAGTCTTTGTCCCATCAATTTTTAACATTATTTTTCATCGCACTTCTTGGACAGGGGTTATGCCACTTTTACTGTTACGAGGACATTTACCAGCTGGGTAGCGGATACCTTCCCAATTAAGGTACCGGACATTCCAGGTGCATGCCCTCTCAATCGTAATCCTTAATACGTTAGCAGTGGTTGTCATCATACCCGAGGCTTTTTTCTTTTTTTCATTGAGGGTATTTTTAACGGGGCGGGTCCCAAACCCAGCGCACAAACCTGGGGAGGAATGGTTCGCCCTCTCAGCTTATCTCACCTTCAAATAAATATTTATTGGTCACTCACATTATATTTGGCTTAAAACCGAAAGTCGTGAGCTACTTAAGTCATATGCGAAAGAATCGTTTCTGGTCATTCCCTAGTGAATGACGCTCAGAGAATTTTCCTCACTTGCGCGAACTTTTACACATAAGCTTTAACATAAAGCTGTCATACGAACTGAACGATCGGATTCAAGTGCTTGCATGACAAAATTTTTCATTTGAGTAGATATCTTCACCAGCTTATCATAGGTTACTGTCCAAGGCAGTGGAATCTTTGAAGAAATTGTTCAGATAGATCAATTTGTGATACTATTTGTCCCACTGTACCTCAGCCTCCTAAACAGTAAGCGAAGTTTAACAGTCATTAGTTATGCGTAGAGGAAATAGTAGTATACCAAGTACTTATATACTTACATACATATATACAAATGTATATGTATATTTATATGTATAAATGTATGTGCTTGTTGCGCTGGCAGCGACCCCACGCAGTTGACGGGCATTAAATTGTGTGTTTAATCCAGTGGAAACATCATTACGCGCACCTGTCTAATTGCACTAATCACCTGAGCGACGTACATACATACATAGCATAAACGTGAGGTGACGCAAGTAAACAACAAAAAGTTCACACATACAAATACGCATATACCTCTGGTATACATACATATATAAACATTGTGCTTTGTTATTCATGCTTTTGATGTCTTGCTAAATTATTAGGAGAAAGCAATTGCTACGCGGCAGAAGCTGTTAATCTTGATACCAAAAAACATATCCGCCACTTTGGCAGTCCAGCTTCCTGGCCATTGTCCTCGCAGCGCAATTATGCTAATGTTTATGGTTGGCTTTAAAGCATTCTTAATACCATTTTTCAGCTGCTGTGTGTGTTGTTGTTGTGGTTGTTATAAATTTCGACGCGCTAAAATGGTAATTTTTATGACGAAAGTCAATGTGTGTATGGGTGTGTGTGTGCTATTCTTGTTCATTCATATTTTAATGCATTCAAAACTGCCAAGATATCACTTGGCTGCCTAAAAGTATGCTACATTATTTTCTATTATTCGGTTACTGAAGCTACTGATGTTTCGTGGAGTGTCTTGAGGAGTTTCCTTACAAGAAGCAAGGTATATGTATATGTATGTACTCAGCATATAATTTTGCATGTATGATTATATAAATATGTATATGTATAATTATATAATAATATACATATGTGTATCTATATGTAAGCAAGTCCAATTGTTACAGCATTTTGGTAATCAGTTCAATACACTTATAGTCTATCAGCTTACATTATATGAAATAATTTACTCTAACGGCGCAATGCTTTCAGAAAAGTTTTAATTTTAATAATTTCACATTTAGCCAAGTGACAAAACTTTTTTTGTTTTATTTCTTCCCAAATTATAGCAATCTGTTTTATTTATACCACTTTCGCCAAGGCTTGAAGCTTGTTTTGAAGTTAGATGACCGCCTTCTATTAAAATCTGCTTTAGGCCAGTTTAATTTATTTATACCACTTGGTTGATCAGCTCGACAAATAAAGTACCTAAAGTTGTTATAAATTATTATAACCGTTTGTTATTCTGTTTCTCTTTTACTATACCAGTCTGCTTGTGAGTGGTATAACACTATTTTATTTATACCAGTTGGTTGACGAATAGTTAAGACTTTTAAACTACTACTTTGACGGGTGATTACCGACTTCTAATGAAATTTCAATGATTATGCGAGCTTATTACATTTATGCCAGCTGATTGATCGAATCGTTAAAGGTTGTATATAGCTAATAGCTATTATAACATATTGTAACTGTGTGCTATTCCACCTTTCTTTGACTATAACAGCATATTTAATTAAGACCAGTGTATTTTATACCAGTTTTTATTCGATTCATCAAGTCTTGTAGACTATTAAGTAACTATTTTGAAGTAATCAGACTATTTAATAAATTTGGAGGATACAAACCATTTTTTAGCACTAGAATTTTTTACGCCAATTTATTTGGTTTATACCAAGCTTAAATCAGCTGATGGTTGTTTGAAGCATTAAGCCTTATAGTGTGGCTTACAGCTATTTTTAAGAGATGCTGTTATATATTTTTTTAACTTATTATAGGCAATATTGCACCCAAATTATCGCATATCTTCAGATCTTATAATTTCTTTTCTACATAACTCAAGTTCTCGAGGAATCTGTTCCAAATCTGGTCAAATGAAGGTAGGGCGCAATGCGATGGGCTCTTAAAATAAAATAAAATTTTTGAAAACATTTTGCAATCACATATATCTCTGCAGTCTATAGAGAGGTACTAATCTTGAATAATTGTTGACGCTTTGATTGAGAGGATTCAGTACTGCCTATCGAAATCTAAACTGAAGTCAGGAATCTTGAGTACACCAATAATCTTGATTAATATTACAAAGAAACTAAAGTGGAAGCTGCAGTGAAAATAACTTAGGGACAGAAATCTTCTTCTTCATTGGCGTAGACACCGCTTACGTGGTTATAGCCGAGTGTACAACAGCGCGCCAGTCGTTCACGGTTTTCGCTGCTTGGCGCCAATTCATACCCTTCTTCTGTTTCCTCATCCCCTTCTTATGCTTCACCGGGGGTACTGCGCCGAATACTCTCAGAACTGAAGTGTTTTAATCTATTCGGATCTCATTACCGAGCCAGCGCAGCCGCTGTCACAAACAGCTCATTGTTCCATCGACAGCGGTATTTACCTTTGCCAACGCGCAAGGATCATAATTTTCTGTAGATCTTTCTCTCGAAAAATCGTAACGCCGACTCATCAGATGTTATCGCCCATACCTCTTCACCGTCTAGCAGTAGGGTGATCATGAGTGACTTGTAGAATTTGGTGTTTGTTCGTTGAGAGAGGGCTTTACTTCTCAGCACCTTTTGGCAAGAGTTATTCTGCTTTGGATTTCGATGCCGACGTTTTTCTTAGTGTTAATGTTGGTTCTAAGATGGTAGAAATTATCCACGTCTAAGCCGCGTGTGTTTCGACTATTTGTCTGATTCACTACCACACCCAGTTTGTTGACGGTGCGCTTTAATCTTTTACACAGAATGCTCGCTAAAACCTTATATGCGAAGTTGAGGAGGTTTGTGCCACGATAGTTGACACAGATTGTCTTCTTATTTGTGAATTGGGCAGAGCACACTTAAATTCCAATCGGCGGGCATGCTTTCGTCCGACCATATTCCACAAAGAAGCTGATGCATGCTTCTTTCGCCTCTTCGCCACCGTATTTGATTAGCTCGGCCGGTTGTCCATCGGCCCTACCGCTTTGTTGTTCTGCAGGGGGCTAATTGCTATTCCAACTTCGTCATGATCTTTCAAAGTAATGTCAGCTCCATAGTCATCAATTGGGAAATGGGATTTACCATCTCCAGATTTTATGCTTCCACTGCCATTCAGCAGGCTGGTTTGCTCCATAATTTCAGTATGATTTGGGTATCAGTCACTTGTGCTCGTGTTGTGGACGATCGTAACGTTGCGAGGTAGGCCGTCTGTTTTCTCTCCACTGCGCCACGACACTCATCGTACCAGCTGTTCTTTCGCCTTTTGCCTTGCGAAAACCAATGCAGCTGTGTCTAAGGAGCTTGAAATGCCTGTAACACTTAGTAATAAGGAATATGGACAAGTTACCCTTCATTACTTTTTCACTAAGTCGATAGTCGGTCGGTTATAAAATCTTCACAAGTATGATAACCTTAAATAGAAGAATCAGTATTATAGAGAAAAAGTGCAGTGTAGAATTACTTCCCTGAGATCTGTCAGTGTGAAAAGACCTCTCACGATTTTCTTATGTATAAATTTCTTAATTTTTCTTCAAAGGCAACTGTGCACCTGTAAACTTTTAAGTATTATTTGTTTTTGTTTGAAAAAACTCAATGAGTACTGCTTTTAATTCTGATTCACGAGATGCATTAATTATTATAGCAGAAACATTCGCTGAATTGAAAATTGAAAGTGGCTCAAGCACAAAGCGTTAGGGTTCAGGACTACTTCAGCCTATTGATTAAAACGTTTTGAACCCATGAAAGCAGCAGGAACTTACAGGAAATACATATATCGGCCACCTTCAGATATTCAAAACAGATGCCATAAAGAAGACACCAATGATGAAAAGAAAAACAATTTTTTATAGAGAACAAAATTCTGTTTGAAGAACATAATTTTAAAAAATTTTTTAAAGGTACTGGTTTAAGGGGCTATACCAGTGTGACACTTTCAAAAAAAAAAAAAAAAAAAAAATATATATATATAAATATAAATATCCTGTGAAATCGTATCTTGAATAGTTTTTGGTTGGAGGCGTTCTAAAGGGTGTTGACTACCTTCGCGGTTGAAAAACGTATGTATTTCTAATAACGAAGAAATTCTTCCAAAGCAAATTGGCTTACGAGATATAGAACCTGAAACCCGCTCTGCGCTATTTGTTAGTTGTGCTTAGTTTTAGCACGATTCTGTCAAAATGTTGTTGGTGATAATGGATATGCATAGCGTCTACTAGATGATACAAAGCGTTTGAGCCACCTAGTGATTGGTTTCAGGTCGCTGTTAGAGCTACGATATTTGGATTGGAATTAATTTTTTCTATTAAAAGTTATAAAAAGTCAGATTTTCAAATATACAAATCAGCTTCTGTCTAGTCGTAACTGAGATCATAAACATTAAGTACTTACTGTAGATCCTTTTTAATGATTTCAAGGTTTTAAGGCGGAAATCCATTGAAAAAAAGTCGCCTTAAGAGTTAATTAATGGAAGAAAAAATCTGTGCAAATATCATATCATGACCAGTGATGCCACTAAAAGCTTTTAATAATCAAGCATGTAATCGGTCCATGCAACAATGAAAACTAATCGTTTCGAAAATGCTATTGAGATAAGCCAATAGGCTGGCACGAAGCCTGGGCAAGTCGCGTTGTGCCATTATTGCACCTTCAGCGCCAGCATTACGCATGCAACAATACAATACAAGGAGTGCAGAGTCTGCAATTCAAGTGGCACTTGCGCAAATCTCACTGACAGACCAACATATTGTATGCACAAATGCAACAACAATTGTTTGTGTGCCCATTTTTATTGACACTGCCTGCATAACAGGCGCAGCGAAGGCAGTTTGTGGCAAGTTGCGCGCGGTTAGTTAGTAGTTACTTGCACCGAGCTTTCAAAATAGCTTGAGGTTATTCTAAAAAGAATCATATTCATAAACTTTGCAGTGGCAACTACGTGCTGCATGAATGCAACAACAAGGACAGCAATAAATACAGCAAGAACACTCAACCACAACACAAACTGCATTCGATTAGCAACAGTGAAATGCATTTGCTGCCTGGCTTGCTGTTGCTTGCTATTCGCCGTTGTTGTTGGCTTATGTTGTTGCTATGCGTTTGGCCAATGCATATTTGCCATTTAGACAATTGCTGTGTGCGCTCATAAATTTATTAGCATGTTTGCTGTGTGTTAAAAGAACAACAACAAAGCGAAAATAAAAATTAAGCCACCAAGCAATCGGCGGCGCTGCAACAACGACTGCCAATTTGAAAATCAACAACTCTTGGTGCACCCCTATGGTTGTTGTGCTTATTTTGTGATACGTCGCTGACAGCCGTTGCAGCTGTGGGAAGCGGCGGACACGTTGACATGGCTTCGCTGTTGCACATGCACACATGTTGCATGCAACAAAGCGCGCAATGCGGCAGCCATTAACCGCCGGCTAAGTCAGCAGCGCTGCAATGCACAAACAAGCTGTAGTTAGTCGAACAGTAGGCGATATTTGCGGCAAATAACAGCAACATGTTGCAACCAAATAAAAGTAATTGAAGGAGGCAGGAATGGCGGCCGGGAGTCAAGTGGCTGTTGGTGTACAGTGTGTAGATATTTTGTGTATTTTTTCTGTTGTAATATTTATTATTCGTATTGGTAATGGTATTGGTACTGGTAATGGTATTGGTATTGGTAATGGAAATGGTATTGGTAATGGTACATGTATTGATTTCGGTAATGGTACTATTATTGGTTCATGTTGAAAATTTGTAATGATAATAATACTAATTTTGTAAATGTTGATGGCCTTAGTGTGGGTAATGGTAATGGTAATGGTACTTAAAATGATTGTACCTGTATTGATTTCGCTATTATTGGTCAATGGTTTTTGTAGTGATAATAGTACTTATTTTGTGAATTTTTCTGATTTTATTTTATAGTGTTGGTAATGGTAATGGTAATGGTAATGGTAGTGGTAATGGTATCAGTCATGATTTTGGATAACACATTGATATACATATATACTTTGTATAAATAATTTGTAATTTAGTATTTATAAATTACAATGGTAATGATGCTGGTATTGGTTTTTTGTAATTGTTAATAGTTGTAGTATTATTTAAGTTTGGTAATGTTATTGTTATAGGTTAATAGTTTTGGATTGATAATATTGATGGTACATGTAATAGATTCGGTAATGCTACTTATAACGGTTAATTTTAGTATTGTAATGGCAATAGTAATGGTAATGATACCAGTGTTGGTTTTATATAATTTATTGATATACATATACACTTTGTATAAATTTCTTGTTTGTGATTAACAATAATGGTATGGTAATGATACTGGTATTGATTTTTGGTAATGGTACTATTAACCAATAATGCTTGTGGTATTGGTGACAATACTGATTATGTTATTGGGGCTACTGGTGCTAATATTGATAACGGTTTTTGGTATTGGTAACGTTATTGGTAATTATACTGGGTATGATAATGGCACTTGTTTTGACTTTTGGTAATGTTATTGGTTAGTAGTTATGGTATTGATAATAATACTGGTTTATGTTCTTGCTACTTAGAGGTACTGGTGTTAGTAATGGTAATGATTTGCGTATTGGTAATTTTATTGGTAATGCTAATGGCTATTTACTAGCTATTATACAAGGTTTATAAATTTTATAGGTAATTTAATATTTGCAATGACTTGATTATTGTACGTTGTATTGCTGTCGGTATTGGTATTGATAATAGTATTTTTCTTGGTATTTTTTTTTTTACTAATAATGTTAGTGAATTACTAGTTTCATTCATACTAGAATGGGTAATGAATATTGTACTGAAACTAGCATTATCAATATTTATAACAGCTATGTTTTGACAATAATTAGCATTAATTTACATGCATTGATAACGTTCTCGAAATATGATTAATATTGACATTAATATTATTGATTAAAATRTTTATAATAATAATACTGTAATTGGTAATGTTATTGGGGATGATAATGCTAACGCTTGATAATTTAATTTCTATAATCAACTTTAAACCATAATTATTTTCGAAAATTTAAGTATCAATAGCATTTATTTCCAACCACAGTAGTAATCAGCTTCATCATTATCATTCTTAGCGTCACTTATGACGCCAACAGCGGCTTCTTCTATATTGCTAGCATTGCTCCCTGCTTCGTCTATCCAAGCGATGTGTTCATATTCACACTTAATGGCAGCTAGCAGCTTCATTTGCAAGCGATAGATGCTGGCGATTTATTTTTATAAACTTTTGCTCAGCGCCACTTCAACTTGCCACCGCGCGTGGTAGGGGCGCAATTCTTTAACGGGCGAACACACACACACAGCAGTCGTGGCACATCAACTGCATCAACGTCGGCGGCATCATAAAACACCAAACGCTCAAATGCAAATCTCAAGACAGCGCATTAAATCTTCGCTCATAAATCAGCAAAGTACCTGCTTAACGATCGCCTCTGGGGTCGGGTGTCATAAGTTTGCGAAGTTCGGTAGTCGACGCCAGCAAATCATTTTATTCAATGGCTGCTGGCGCAATGCCTTTACATACAGATATGTATGTATATATATATATTATTATTTGTAAGTTGTATACATTTTCTTAAGTATATAGGTATGTCTCAAGTTGAGTGATGTTTCCCTTATGATTTCGTTGGCATTATAAGGCCTTCTTCGAAATTATGGAGGGTGTATGCAAGAAGCATAGGATAAGCTGCATACTTAGCATTTCACAATGTTATTAAATAAGTACATCATAATTACCATAAGACACAGTTTCTGATCTATTTGTCTAATGAAAGTAGTACAAAAGGCGCGGTTTTTCAATTTAAGCAATACAAATTGAAAATAAAGGACAGAAAAAGGCTGTAGAAATGCCTTAAGATGTTTGAAAAACATTCTCAGTCTGAAGTAACCGCAAAGTCTTTTGAGAAAATATATAATATACATGGTAACTTGGAAGTTACGTATTCAATGATCATGAATTATTCGTGTGCTACTTAGTTTTGGCAATTTCTACATGTATAAAAATTTTTTAACTAAATTTTATGCATGTGCAAATTATTCCTATTGTAGGAAAGTTAAATAATATAATAATAAATATATTTCTTCAAACGAATTGGTAATTCGTGCACCTCAGTATATTATAGCCTTTACAAAATCGCGCGGATTCTAGCCTATATGTGCCTTGCTAAGGTTTGGGTTAGCTTTTCAGAAAGTACAATATTTTAATAATAATCTTTGAAAATGTGAAGTAAATCCGATAAATTATTTTGAAGTTATTCCATAATTTCCGCGGCTCTGGAACGTTCGTCTAATATTACAAATTCGATTTTCTCAAAACAATGTTTTAGAACTGGTAACCACCATAGCTCGAAACCCGCGCTGTAGATAACAACAACATTTATACAGCTTGTTGAGAACATAAAACATATAGTTCTGAGATCCTATTGTAGTTTTTGAATTTTTTTATAAACAACTTTCTGTTATTTTTTTTTTTTTTTAAAATATGAAAAAAAATATCCTAAGACTGCCATTTTATATAAAAAAAAGGTCAGGCTTAACCATGCCATGATTTTTCTTTTCAAAATAAAATAATTTATTGACAAACAAATTTCTTTGAAATTGTAATTTTTCATGTTTCTAAACAATCATAAGCCCTTATAGCTAATCCATTGTGAAGACTTAGTAGCACCGAAGAAAGAACTTTTACAAAAGAGAGCGTTTTCTATATTTTTCAAACTTTCAGGCAATATTAGCAGAAAGTAGTCACGAGGAGGTTTGCTGGCTTTGTTTCAGACTTTGGTATTTAATACAATTGTCGTTAGATTGAAAGGCAGTTCTCTTTAGTATACCATACAATGAAGAACTTAAAAGATTGAAATATAATGAAATGAGTGGAATTGAGTGCCAAAATCTACCTAAAACTCTAACTAACCAAACAGTATTTCTTATAATTACTTTCGATATTATCTGTAGTACTTAAGTAATGAATGCGCGCGTAGGTCTAGATTTAGAGCTATTACAGCACTTAAGTCAATCAATAATAGATCAGCGCCTCTCTTTGGCAAAAACTTGTTAAGGTCTGACATTTTGAACTTGTTAAGGTCTGACATCTTGATTTCGTAATCTTGAATGCTCTATTTTCATTATTTTTTATTGTTCGTTAGTCGGACATATCGGTGCTTTGTGATTTCAGAAAAATTCCTAATAAACCTCATGCAATTATGGACAATACGCTCGGTCGGGACTCAACATAAGACATTTAAGATTTTTGAGCTTATAATTTTCGGATACTTATTGAGGATGTCTGCTTAAAATCGTTACAATTAGGCCATGATGAATAAAGAGAGTAATTTGTTGTATTTTTGTACCACTATTTTATGATTCCCCAGAAAGAAACGTGAGAGATCCTATAAGATATCTGTATAATCTAAATGATCAGGGTGACGAGCCTAATCGATTTAGCTAAATATGTATGTATATATGTTTACGATTTTTTTGAAATATAAATCTGTAATATTGCACACATCTCTTTCTACATACGAAACGTCTGATTTGCCGAAATCGCCGATATCCGACCACTATACTATAGATTTGTATGTAAAATTTTTTTTTATTTCACTAGCTATCTTCTCGAAATTCAACATGGATTATTTTTTAAGGTCATAGAAGTTGCTCAGAATGGACCACTATACTAGCTAGGCAGCTATGTCATACAAACTAATAGATCAAAATCAAATTATTGTATGAAATCTTTCGCACCTTTGAAGGGTATTATAGCTTCGTTGAAACCGAAGTAAAAATTTTGCTTTGGCTCTAGCTATGATTGTTCCTCCACCTTGTAAAATTTAACTTTCGTGTAAAATACCCTCCCATTGAATAATTCAACTGTAAGTTAGTGTCTTTTACCCTTTTAGTGGGAAAAATAATTTGTGGTGGAAAAAAAATCTAAAACTTTATTTTTAAGGTAATATAATGCTCCTAAGTTCGAAAAAAATATTTATTTTTACATGTGATATCGCAATTTACAGTTAGGGCATGTCGATTATATTCGACAACGACACTGGAAGATACCAAAATTTGTTATAAGAAAAATGCAATTCTCTCTCAAATTATATGGCATATTTATTGAAAATTAATTGATTTTATAATTGTACTTATTGGTTTTTGTGGTATTCCAAGAAACAATTGGCTTCTCGTTTTACACAGAGATAAACGTTACATTTTTTACATATTATAAAGGTACTTTTGCCACAATTGTTGGCTTTGCAACGTACTGCGCTTTTAACATTTAAAAATTCCGGTAAATGCCTTATTTGATCCAAACGAACTTCTGGCGGTGGTTGTGTTTGAACATTTCTTTTATGCTTAGGCGGATTAGGCGACATAGAATCCGTGTCGCTTTCTTTGTTACTTTCAGAACGCAAAGCTATTTGGCTGCTGCCCCTTGACTTTGTCTTCGACGGTCTTCCTCGTTTACGTGCTATATCCCCTTGTGTATTTTCCTGTTCTGCAGAAAGCAATGTTGTTGCTACAGCGATCTTAAAACGCATGGAGTCCTTTACATTTTTCTTTGGAATATTCTTCAATGTACAGTCGCGTCTATATTCTAACCATGCCGCTGTCAAAGACATATCCACAAAGTGCATTATCACCCGAAGTGTGCACTTGACAGAACGAATGTCAATGCGGTAATATTGAATCATTTGATGCAGTAAATCCACTCCGCCCATGCTCTCTTTATACATACGTACGACTTGTGGTCTGTCAATGCATATAAATTCATTAGAGTCTTTTCCCCACCATTTAGCCTTATCTTTAACTCCAATTCCAACAAAATTCGACCCCAGGTTGATGACTTTATTGTCATACCAACGAGTGATAAGTACAACACCATTTGCGTCAATGCATTCAGCAGAAAACCCTCGCCCTCTTGATTTCATTTCTTTCTCACTAGGAAGTTTGGGATTAGCCAATCTATTAACACGAATGGCTCCGGCGGCATTAATTTTGCGTTGCTTCAATAGTTCGAAAAGCTGGTAAGAAGGAAAGTAGTTGTCGAAAAATAGATTGTGAGTAATGGCCGTACTTGGAATCCGTTGACATAGATGAGGAACAACAGCAGAACCGAAACCAACATCCTTCACTATTTTTTTTTTATCTAATGGAGTTGTCGATCCTTGATAAATAAGAAAATTATACGGAATTCCACTTTTACCGCATAAAAAAAAACTTTGATTCCCCATGGGGTGGGCTTTCCGTTTATGTATTGTTTTGCTACAAACTTCCTTTTAAATGGAATGATTTGTTCATCTATACAGAGTTTTTCCTCCAATGGTAGGCTCCAAAGACGATTTCTCACTGTGTTTATTATTGGTTGMACTTTAAAAAGTCGATCTCTATTCTGCCCTTTTTTGCCCATAACATCAACCAAATGTAAATTATTTCTAATAGAAAAAAAAAAAAACGTTTTCTGGTCATATTCTCTCTGAAAAATGATATTCCAAGCGAAGGATCGTAAAACGTTTCAACTCTCGGAAATTTTAAAACCCCCATCATTATATGATGTGCAAAAACAATTCGAACTTCATTGACTGAGCACTCCGTGAAATTTAATTAACCTTTCTGTTGAGCATATAAATTGGTATGATACGCAGTTCCAATGAAGAAATCATCAGTAAGGTATTTTTTAAAATATGAATATGGTGTAATAATTTCAATATCTGCAGCATCTTGTGTGCGTTCCAACTGAATTGTTGTCGAAGAATGTTCTATTCGATTTTTTCTCCAAGAAATAGCTTTCTTTGCTGTGAAGGTCAATGGAGTTTGTATGCTTAACCTTGGCTGCTCATTATCAACTGATATACCCATTCCAGATATTTCGGTCTCGGTGATAAGCGGCAATTCCAAATCTGACACTTCATCTAAGGCTTCACCGCAATCTGGAATAATTTCCCGTTCTATCACTTCAAAAGTATTTCCATCCACCTTTTCGACATCATATTCCACCATAGCTTTACACTGGCMCTCATTTCCATCTTCAATATCACAACAATTTGCAAGAATTTCAAATATCTCATCATCATTTAAAGCTTTATCTGCCATATTTTCTGAAAATTTATTATAAATAAGCAAACTTTTATATAAATTTTTTTTCTAATCGGAAACTTACTTTGCGGATCAATGTCAATTATATTCGACAACAATACTAAAAAACTTTTTCTTTGTTTTTTTTTGATAAGAACGATTATTTAAACACTATTGATTAACATATAATTTTGTCGAACACTTCTGATAAATTCTAAATACCTAAATTTATGTTGGAATATAGCCGATCGGACAATCTTGTTGATAACCCAGCAAAAAGATCAAATTAACTAAGTAACTAAAGTTTAGAAAACTAAATGTAGTTTATGTTCATTAAAATGCTCTCTGCCTGACTCACTAATTTAACAAAAAGAACTTATGAGCACGTTTACAGTTACTTTTTAGACATGAAAAAGCGCGCTCATCCAATGTCGAATATATTCGACAAATCCACTGAAAGGTTTAAGCTTTAAAGAACCTTCAACTGACAGTTGACCCACAATATATGAAGTATCACATCATCACCACCAATAGAAGCCTGTTCGAAACTATAGCAAAAGATGTAAACACCATAATATAGAAATAATTGTTATTATTGTAATTATTATTATTTACAATTTTACGGATTRTTATGTCAACATCAATTCTTTTGCATTTGGATATATAAAGTCATATATTTGCAAATGTACAGGGTGCGCCATCGTTTGCGTTCGTATGTAAAGTTTCACTAACTTTGAAATATATCTAAATGCTTCTCATTTTAGATCATTTGACTCTTGACAATCTATTTGAACTATTTCTGGTAAAAACCACATTTTTAGTGGTCTGCTTTATTCGTCACAGTAAACTGAACACTTTTTTCACTACCTGTTCGTTCATATCGGCATTGACTTAGGCACGAATCTATGTCTATGCAACTGGAGCTCGTTTATGGTCTAAGGATTGCTGGCGCATATTTTTCATTCCACATATTACCACGAAAAGCTGTCAGAAGTAGTCCAATATGAAAATAAGGGTGTGCAGTCGATGTCATTCATTCTAGATATCAGATCTCAATTTCTGCTAATTGCAGAACTTTATGAACTTTCGTTATTCTTTCGTCTTTTTGAAACAAATATTGATGACTACGCCACAGACCAGTATGAAAGTGTAGTTGTTTGGTCTTGAGGTGTTGCTTTCCGGATCACGCTCTTTCTCTTTCCGTTACCATGAAGTAATTCATGATTGAAATTTTGCTGAATTGATTTCTCCCTATATATTTATTTATCTATAATGGGTAACCAAAATATAAGTACTTTCATCAACAGCCTAACTGAGAGTGTACTCGGAGATCGTTGAGACTCGATTCGGCGCCGTTCGCAGCAATTCGTACTGGCGTGTGGAACGACTTGGCGCATTTTACATTGAGATCTTAAATTGAAAGCGTTGAAAAGACAGTTAGTGCAAAAACTGAAGCCGCTCGACCGGGCTCTTGAAAAGTTCCAAGAAGTTCCAACGTTTTCGAGCCAAATTTTGTTCAGCGATGAGACCCATTTCTGGCTCAATGCGTATGTAAACTAATAAAATTAACGCATTTGGGACGTAGGGCAGCCAAAAGATGCTCAAGAACTGCCATTACATCTAGAAAAAACAACGGTTTGGTGTGGTTTATGGTTCAATGGAATCATTGGTGCATATTTCTTCAAATATGACGCCGGTGAGAATGTAAACGTCTACGGCGACCTGTATCGCCTAACTGTTTGATGCCTGAAATTGAAGCCCGTGAGCCCGTTTTTACGTTAGATATTGTGATATCACACAGTTAGACTTTTCTCCTGTGGGGATATGTAAATTTTAAAGCCTATGCGGGCAATATCTCTTCGATTCAAGTCTAGGAGAAAACATTTAACGTGCCATTCGCCAGTTACCAGTAAAAATGCTCGAACGAGTCATCGAAAATTGCACTCAATGGAGTGACGAGACGCAGCCAAGGCCAACATTTGAAAGCGATAATCTTCCAAAAATGAATGCCAAAGAATGTTCTCTCGAATGATAATAAACATTCCACATTATACATATATGAAGTTTTTTCTTTAAAAACGTAGGCAACTTCGAATTGGATCAGCCTTTATTATAAAAATATTGTATGTGTGTCACTATTTCCATATGTAGTCGTGTGCAATGCGACATTATTAGCAAATAGCTTTCCTCAATCAACCGAAATACCATTGAGACACATCGTCACGTTCTAGCAGAGACTTAATGCAAAATGTCAGCAACCTTCCAATACATACATATGCACATACATACATATGTGCCGTGTGTAGACTCTTAGGTGGAGAATGCATTTGTGCACCTGCCAGCGAGAATTGCACGAAGCGCGTGATTACAAGTAATTCAAATCTCAATTTCGATACTCAAATTCGAATTGCAAGATAGCGATTTCTTTTGTGCACACATTATTTACATAAAAACACACACATGCATATACAGTTCTGCATATGTGTCTTGCACAATTGCGCACACGCCTTGGAATACATGATATTTCGCAATCCGCGACTATTTGCATAAAACATAATTTTCAAATTAACATTCAAATCGCCGAGATGGAGCTGCGCAGATGCAGCCAGCGCTTGATAACTCCGCTAATAGCTGGCTGTGGGAGGGTTTCTGTAAGAATTCTCATTCTAGTAACGCTTATTGAAAGTGCAAAGTGCACAAAGCAAATGTAACGCACTTTACCGATTACGCTTTTGACGCTTTTGAGACTTGACAAGGAAAGACATCTGGGCACGTAGACATTTATGAACGAGCTTTGGCCGCGAAAGACTACTCTAAAAACAAAAAAGGCAATGATTTTTCAATTTCAATTTCAAAAATTGCTGTGAAAGAATACGTTATCACTAAGGCTTTGTGGTGTATCAAAAGTCTAAAAAAAGCTTTCTCACACTACATAAGATAACATATTTTTCTTTCGTTGTATAATCCAACATTGCATCAAAATGAAAAAGCTTGACACAAATATCCTTTTATACGAAACTAAATACTATGTCTCACCATTCTTCGCCACTGCTGTAGTTTCGATTATAAACGAAAAATATACGTTATGGCTCCTACAAAAGCTTTGATGAGTCAGTGGTCCGTTTTTGGTGTAATCAAATTTTTCTCGAAAGAACTCTACATTAAATTCTCGGTAGAAATAAATTTTTCGTTTGCCATAGTCGTCATCAAAAGTGGGGTCTCTCATCCGAGGCTGTTGTTGCGTTGTCATTGGGGTGGTTTTTTT
>NW_017537045.1:4119259-4139364 GCF_001853355.1 Bactrocera latifrons | reverse complement strand
CTATGTAGAATGTTTTAGGTATATTTGAGAGCTTTCCGTGTTTATATAGGTAGGTACGAGTACAGCCCCATCGGGGTCAACCAGCGCTAGATGCACCGTTTTTAAATATATAGTACACTAAACTAAGACCATTCAATCTTACTATCACATTTCATAGTTTTCTTCAAATCATTTGGTGCCCACAGTGAAACTACTTATCTTCGTTATACTTTTTGTAGATAGACGCGCAAGCTGTGGTGCTTGATGGATTCCAGGACTTCTATGTCAGGTTTGTGATAAAGCTGGGCACTCACAGAGGAAGTGTGGAACCATTTCTTACTCCCTTTCATCATCTCGACCATATCTGCTTTGCTAAATCGTGTTTCGTTTTATATTTCAATTTGTAGATTTCCATTTTCGTTGTGAGCTATTTTTATCTCAGCTTAGGATTTATCTTGAAAGACTTCTAACTCGGCTAACTTGTCTGCTTTTTCGTTGCTGAAAATGTTCCCGTGGCTGGGAGCGCAAATTATAGCGAAGTGGTGTTGACCAGCCAATGAGCTTAAAGCCTTCCGACAATACATGATATTGACTACGCTTGCTTTAATCTTTGGCGACGAAAATGATAATCATACCATTTGGCTGTGCATATGTTAGCTGTCTATAGCATTCTCCCGTAGTTATTCAGTAGAACTCCACAGGCTTCTATGTCTATTACTACCCCTAGCTGACTTAAGATGGTAATTCAGCAACTTAATCTTCGGATTCTACCACGAGATGGTGATTCAGCAACTTAATCTTTGGTATAGCTGCGAAAAAGTGTGAAATAATACGTGAATAATATGTAAGGTACCTTAGTGGTTCACTAATATTTTCTTCCTAAAACTGCACGCAGATTTTTTCTTTGCCCTCCGAAGCCTTCGAAAGAAAATAAATTTATATTAGTAGTGGGAGAAAATCGTATCCGAAGTCTTACATTTGTTGATTTTGAAAAACTGCACTCACCAGTGTCGTCGTTTTAATTTTGAATTCACTAATAGAACCTCACCTAATAGGTCCTATAATAAAGCCCGACAGAAAGATCATCTCTAATATATTTTGATGTTAAGTCATTAATATATTTTTCAACTATTTCACAGCTTTTAAAGTTCAAAATCTACCTTTTTACTTTTAAAGCCTAACCTTTTTTTTGAAAAGTTTGCTTTGGCGGTACTTGCGGTACGTTATGAGTGGAATCTGGTTAATAACCGAAACGAATGAGTTTACGGGTTTTTCGTACTCTATGCTCAAGATAAGCAGATGGTGATAATGATGAGTCTGAAACTTTGTTTATACTCGTTGAGCCAACAAGTAGACCGTTTGCGTTCGATAAAGGTTGCCAAATTAAGAAAACCCATAGGCGCGCATTCAAAATCGATCATGGCGAACTCGAGAGGATTGTATCGCTTTTGGTTTTGATAATGGAAGCACACAGCCTGCACTAAGCGATGCAACTGCTAGTATATGGTTGAAGATAGCTAGAAACCCATATGCGCGCATTCAAAATCGATCATGGCGAACTCTGGAGGTAGAGGAGAGTTGTCTTCCTAGTGATACCAGGCGCGTGATAACCTGATAACCAGTTTTCATTCATTAATGGTCCCTAAAGTGTGGAAAACCATATCGTTTGTTATATTTCATGCGAAGCTTTTTCAGAGCGAGAATACGTTGAGAATCCATATGGCAGCTGACTAGGGACCGACCTGAAGAATGCTTTTTTATTATTGAAAAAGTTTCGATATTAAATAATTGCAAGTTCTTAGCATCCGGCAGTCATTACTTGACTCTTTAAACTAAGTATGCTTTTAGCTCTATTAGAGCTAATAGAGCTCTATTTGTTGGAGCTTTGGTAAGGCAAAACTCTTTCTAAGCACAAATTAGTTTGTTAGTTGTTTGCGAATGAACAGTAACACAGTAATTAAATCCAGTGTTATTATAAAATACTGTCATAAATGTAATACGAGCTCAACCAGAACCAAGCTTATTCATCCAAAAGCGGCATTTGAAATTCGCAAAAGTCTGTGGCGGTTACCACCAGCACTCAAGATTCTAAGCAAGCTTTTCAGCGTATTGTCCTTCAATTTAGCTTCTTCTTCTACCGTTAACGACCTTCGGGTGATGCTTGTTTGAGGTCACTTGTGAAGTTCCGCACGAATTGTGCGCGTCTACTTATTAGTAGCTTCCGCTCTAAGTTTTCCGCTTTTTAGTTCCTTTATGAAATCTGCGTGATGTGCTTCAATCGCTAAGGTCCATAGATTTTATTGTATGCATGCAACAACGCACGCCTTGCGTGCAACGGATCAGAACTACATATGTATCTCAAAACCGTCTGATTGACACTCAGGTTCATTGGCTCAGATAAAGTGCAGGTCAAACCCGTCCATAAAAAATGGACACAAACGCACGCATATATATATATACATATACATACATATATAATATATAAGGTTGTGGCTATGGTAAGACGCATGTAAATTTGCAAAAGCACTTCCCAGACAAGACAGTTTTCGATGATGCATGCAACAAATGTAGACGCCTCGCCGGCCTGCCACTCATTCTCTGCGCCTGTCACAGCAAAAACGGTGCAGAAATATATTTTAAATATTTGTATATAAGTATGTAATTACATATTTACGTATGCTTAAGTAAATATTGTTCTTCCGCCTGGAGAGTGAGAGAGCAACGTTAGCGCTTTATACCCTGAACAGGGAACATTAAGGGGGGAGCCTGCTTTAGAGGCTTAGAAAATTTAATTTTTTTGAGGAGTTTTTTGGGAGGGAAAGAAATAATTGATTAAAGCGAAATTTTTAGAATTTATAGCTGTATGTTCAGGCATCATTCATAATTTTTTTGGATACGAAATCTTTGATATTCTGCTTTTGGGAAGCAGTTGCCCGATGCATTTCACATGTGCATTTGTCGGACGGCGGGCAGGACGTAAGTCGCAATTTCTGTCGGAAACAAAAAATTCAAAGAGATTCATATTTTTTAATAATTCATCTTCTAGTTAAACTAAAAAAAATTCCAAAAAAAGTGTAAAATATTAAAATTTTTTTATTAATTAAAAAAAAGGGGCTGTAGACCAAAAAAAAATTGACTTCATGTTGTTTAAGTGTTTTTTCTATCTTGCCCGCTCGGTCACTATTTCCCTTCTAGCCTCGATAAAATTTCGAATTGCCAACTATACCTTTGTAGACATATTCTTAGATTATTTTTAAAGAGTCTTAAGCAAAAAAAAACATTGATTTTTGAAGCTTCTAAAGGAGGCTCCCTCCTTAAGTTTGCCACGGAGCTTGAAAACAAAACTGTAGCGTCAGAGATCCTATAAAATATGTACTATATATTCGGTTGTCAAAAAAGTCTTGTGGTATTTTTATTGAATTTTCAGTTGTTCATACAATTTTTTTTTATGATTCATGCCCAGCTCTTGACCGATGCTACGGCTGCTACTGTGCCGGTCTCTTTCGACCTATTCAGCGATTTTATCGCAATTTTCGACGACAGCCCTTCCAGAGCGTGGCGCATCTTCGACCACCTCTACACCAGAACGAAAACGTTGAAACCATCGTTTTGCGGTGGAAATGGAAACTGTATCGGGTCCATAAACTACACAAATTTTACTGGCGGCTTGAGATGCATTTTTGTCTTTATCGTAGTAGTACTGTAAAATAAGCCGTATTTTCTCTTTCTTTTACTCCATGTTTGCGACGATATAACTCACGAACGACTTAAAAGAAACGACAATCAATCAAAGACGTTTTAGTGCGTGAAATCAGCTTTCCAAGAAGGTATAGCATGACCCGATGCGACGAATAAAACTAGAACTACGCGCTCTCAGCGCCAACTAGCGAAAATAGCGCAAGACTTTTTTGACAAACTATTATAAGCATAATCATATCATATATCAAAATGTCTGTCCGCCCGTCTGTCTGTATATACGACAACTAATCCTTCACTTTTTGAGACATTGTTCTCAAATTTGGATTTTCTCTCCAAGTAGCTGCTCATTTCTCGGAACCGCCTACATCAAACCACCATAACTTAAGTCTGCCAGACAAGCTGAATCCTCGCAATCAACTGCTGTGTGGAAAGCTTCTTAATTTGAAGAGATATCTTTACTAAATTTGGCACAGATTATTATCCAAGGAAAACAATATAGTCTCTGATTAGATCGGACCACTAGGTAATGCAACTGCCATAAAAATTTTATTGTAAGGAAACTTGAATCTGTGAAGGGTATTGTAGCTTGAGCGCTGCGATGCTACTGTTTGTTCTTGTGCTTGCTGTTCTTGACACTTTCTATTTCTATTTCTGCCGGCACAAGTGGAAGATATGTGGTTGTAATAAGCTATATCTCTTCCCGCTTAATTTGCACGCCATTGTTTTTGTTTTTGTTGTGATTTTGTTGCTCTTTCCACTGCCTTTTGGCGACATCTGTAAGATCTTCCATCATGTTGCCAGCAATGGGGTTGTCAGCTTTGTTTGAACATTTGTTTGTTGTTCACTTTTTCGTCTTTTGACATTTCAGAGTTGACAGCTCGCCAGCATTTCGCGCCCATCACTTACGAATATTTAGCCGGTGTTTATGGTTAGGCACTTTATTTGACATTTGCAAACGATAAAAATTAGTTATGCGTTTAATGGAAATTAGCGGTTATATAAATGAGGACCTCGAGTTGCTTGAGAGGTGATTTCGATGCAGGTTTGATATTATATTTCCTTATGCAATGATCTTTAGCATTATGCTTTACATGTGGTTTTGTTGCCGACATGGATTTCTTAGATGTAGATAGAGTCTACCATTAAAAATTCTTAGTCCGGTATTGAGCTGGTTTCGTGTACACGACAGCTCCTCTATATTTCAGCTATCCAGTTTCCATCTATGCTTTCAAACTTATTGCGCTCATCAATCCACGAATAATTCCACACCCTGAGGACTATATTTCTTCACTTCTATGAAAGGCGCTTTCTTCCATATAACCGAAATGCTCAGATGTTCTTCTTAAGCATCTGCATGATTTCGTAACAGCAATCTCTTAGAAAACAGCACTTTTTCCCATAGTTTTAAGATTAGTCTATGTTCTGCCTGTAAAGTCGATAGTATTCAATGAGCGAGTTCCGGGGCTTTAGTTTAAAATTGTGGCTTGATGCTTTTGTATTTTTTTTTGTTGCTATTTTTATGCTCTCGCAACAAAGTTGCTAAAGAGAGTATTATAGTTTTGTTCACATAATGGTTGTTTGTAAGTCCTAAAACTAAAAGAGTCAAATATAGGGTTATGTATACCAAAGTGATCAGGGTGACGAGTAGAGTTGAAATCCGGATGTCTGTCTGTCCGTCCGTCCGTCCGTCTGTCCGTCTGTCCGTCCGTCGTCTGCCCGTCTGTCCCTCCGTCCGTGCTAGCTGTAACTTGAGTAAAAATTGAGATATCATGATGAAACTTGGTACACGTATTTCTTGGCTCCATAAGAAGGTTAAGTTCGATGATGGGCAAAATCGGCCCACTGCTACGCCAACAAAAAAATAACTAAGCCATAAATGAAGATATTAAAATGAAATTTGGCATAAAGGATCGCATTAGGGAGGTTCATATTTGGAAGTAATTTTTTTGGAAAAGTGGGCGTGGCCCCGCCCCCTACTAACTTTTTTGTACATATTTCGAAAACTACTATAGCTATGTCAACCAAACTGTATATAGTCGTTTTCTTTAGGCATTTCCATATACAGTTCAAAAATGGAAGAAATCGGATAATAACCACGCCCACCTCCCATACAAAGGTTATGTTGAAATCACTAAACACTAAATTTTACGTAAGAAATGTCAGAAGAAAGCTGCATCCAGGCTTTTTTTAAATATTGAAAATGGGCGTGGCGTCGCCCACTTATGGACCAAAAACCATATCTCAGGAAGTACTCAACCGATTTCAATGAAATTCGGTATGTAATATTTTCTTAACACCCTGATGACATGTACCAAATATGGGTGAAATCGGTTCACAACCACGCCTGAAATCTCGATTRTCACTTTATCATGCGAGAGTATAAAATGTTCGGTGACACCCGAACTTAGCCCTTCCTTACTTGTTGTTTTTGCTACTGTTAGAGTGCCAGATTTGCGGCTTTATGGTCGGCGGTAGCTCCTACTTGTGCTCCATGAAAATTCTTCTGATGCTCTATTTGTTTTGAAACCTATTTTCAACTTGTGCGTCCACCCATAATTGGGTTCAGTTGGAATGACAGCCTGTCTGTAAAATTTTCGAACATCGCAGCCGATTATTTCCATTTTATTGATTTATTTTCACTTCAATTTCGGCGAGGGTCTTTTAAGTTTTAATACCACTATCATTGCAGTCTTTACCGCACACCAGACCATTACCACAGCCACAAGCACCAACTGAAATTACTACGCATTGATTCCGACTACTCGGTATGTCTCCGGAGACCATGCAACTAAATTACTTAATTAATAAATCACCGCAGTACATATTCGTCGATTGTATACCATGCCACTGACAAAATAATAAATTTCAGCAATGTAACGACTTAATCGAGGATTAAAATATGACCGGCAGCCAAACAAAAATCCACTACGTCAGCAGGTCGAAGCAAAAAAAAAAAAAAAAAAAAAAAAAAAAAAAAAAAAAAAAAAAAAAAAAAAAAAAAAAAAAAAAAACCAAAAAAAATAAAATAAAAAAAAATAATAATAACAGTAGAAATGAAGGTGACTTAAAGACAGCTTGCGCGCCTGGCTTAGTCCATTGGCTGTTTGACTAACGGCTGCCGTTAACGTTTAGTAGTCCAACCGTCCGGCAAGCGAGTTCGGCTGACAGGCTAACAGACTACCTGACGGACTAACTGAGTGACAGCGGCTTGCTTGTGATTAACGTGGTGGAAGCAACTGAAAGACTGGCTAAAAATAACTATACGGCAGCAAGTAATCGGCATACATATATCAGTTGTACTAAATTTTACAATAAGGAAGTCCAGACTTGTTCGCTCACAGGCAGTTAAACATGGATTTTTATTTAGGTGCTTCATTATTTGAAAGCATACGAGCGCGTTTGAATGAGTAAGAGAGTCTGCGAGTGTCCAAATACCGCTCAGTACTTTGAAAGCTTTTGATTACAAATATGAAAACACGATAAATCGGCCATAAGAAGGTTGCGTAGTAGAGCTCAGCTTGTAAATGCAGTATTTTTGTGAGAAATTGCACTGAATTTTGTCCTTAAAAAAGCGACAGACTGAATACTGAACTTAAAAGTCTTCTATTGTGGTCGGTATAAAATTCAAGTTCCGTACTTGATACACTTCTTAGATTATGTTTTTAAGCTATAACTGCATTGTATCCATAAAAAAGTATTGAACGTTTTACCCTCATGATGGAGATCGTATTATTACATATATATCAAGTATCCGTGTTACTTTCCCTTTTGCTTGACTCAAGTTTTTAATTGTCATTTTAGAGATTCCGCTCGAAATTTGGTTTCGAAGAATATCAGTGAACACTACGCACTCCTGATAAAAAACAGTTACAAAAAGTTACTTAGGGTTTCAAATCGATATATCTTTATGACGGTTACTATATGGCGCTTTCCGACTTGAGCATAATTTTAATCTTTCAATAAGCTCTATTAGTTTTTTTTTAGTTCTTTTGACACAATTTGTCACAATATAATAGAGCGCAAAATACGGTTACTGCAAAGGTCTTCTTATGATGGAGACTACTATTCGAACCAAGAACTGAAAGTTTATTTCATTTCACAATGCATAAAATGAATATCAAGAGCAGAGTTCTTCTAGCTTGCTTGCATCTAGTAAGCCGGAATTGAGCTGTCAGCAATCGGTAGTGTTCTGCAGGAGAGAGAAATATTCCGTACTGTGAAGTGATGCTCTTAAACGGCACTTTGTCTAAGCTTTACAGTGAAAAGAAAAAATTTCTCAGATGAAACGTGTATTTTTCGGATTACAGCAGAATCTAAGATATCGACAAAGGAGAGCTCTACTCAGACAAACCATAAGAAATATGGATTAAAGCTTGAATTGACGCTGAAAGTCTAGGTCGACCTACCATCAATCAGTACACTTCTCTGGTAGGGGTAACCATCCAAAGCGCGATCTTAAGCTTCGATACATCACATTATCTAAATTTACAGAAAGTCTGGGTCGATCTGACAGTGAGCTGGAAGAGTTTTTCTGACACCTTGGATGGAATGTGAAGTGAACGTTTGTTAGATTACGGTAGAATACAAGGTATCGACACTCTGCTTTGTCTACCCGGGCAAAAGTAGCCATTCGAACCGCGGACTGAAGCTTGGGTCAAAAACGATATACTAACATTACTAGGTCGACGCGAAAGCAAATTAGAAAAGTCTTTGGACTTTTTGGAAGAAGTATAATGAGTTCAAGCAGTGATCATTGTGCGTTAAAGTAGAGGATTGCTTAGAGCAAACCCTGTCGTTCATGTTCTTGAGTGTGGATCCTTAATATTACTTCAGATGTATGAGAACTAGTGGAGCTCTTGCGGATTATTAGCTAATTTGATCGAGCTTAAAGTTGTCAGGGTACTTTCTATGGTCAATCTTTATAGAATTCTCAGTGGTCCTCGTTAAATTTAGGAAACCGAGACACATCTCATTTGGTTTAAGCTATGGATAGACTGTATCGATTAATGAAGAATAATTAAGAACAAACATTTTTTTATTGAAAATTCCAGGGACCAATCTAAGTCCCTACGGAATCGCCAAATTCAACGGCTTCACTAAATGAAAACATACTCTAACGGTGTCGGACTTTTTGAGTGTTTTATGTTTTAGTAATTTCAATGCTACCTGCAAACATTTGCATTGCATTTTTTTCCTGCAAATACTCGTGCTGCTTCGCTAGCTGTGTGTTATTGAGTTGCTGCAAATGCCTTGTTAATTAAGCATTACATATGCACGCACTTACGCACTTAAGTAATGTTGCGCAATGTTGCAAACGCAAATGTAAATGAATAGATGTAATTAATTACATTCACGCCTCGCAGTTATAAATAACGCATTCAGAAAAATGCATATATAGTATATAGCCTTAGTCATATGTGCTTGCAACGCGACAATTCTTTCATCCTCGCACACGAAAAATCATTTTTAACCAAGTTTATCAAGCCTCTTGATTATTTTGATGTCTACATATACAAATAAACCAAAAAAAAAAAGAATTTTCGTCAACTTAATTTCATGTGCGCATAGGTATTAGGGTGGTGCTGGATGAATAAACAAATATGTATAATTTAGTTTCATCCAAGGTCTTCAGAATTGCGTTTATAGAAGCGCGTTGTTAGCCAAAATGCGATTAGATCTGATCTGTACGTGTCTTCAATTTATGTAGACGTTCGAAAATCCTTGATCTAACTGTGCTGGGAACCTGATGCTAATATCCCAAAAAGTTCCTAAGACAAAGCTTCTAAGTTTCGCAGCATTGCAGCATTGCAGCCTAGCGCCATAACCACATTAACAAGAAGGTCAAAAAATGCGAAGACGAGATAAGCGTAAGAAGAGTAAGTTGAATCAGAAAACATGGAACAATGAGAATGAATGAGAGCCTTATGTTCTCTGGCTAACTGTTAACCTAGCTTTCACTCCAAAAACATCAGCAATGCACTCATCGACATTTCGCAACAAATTACGGGTAAAGATAGTGGAGTTTCAAGCTTAATAAGTTTAAAAGATTCTATTAACGACAAGAAGTGCGTAACTCAACAAATTCAGAGAACATTTTACGAAAACACACAACTTCTCCAACACTAAAATGGCCGATGAAATTGCAATACAAGCGGGTGAAGTACATCCAACAATCAGAGTAAGCTCAGCACCACCATCCCTGAAAGAATCATATCGGTAATAAAAGGCTCAAAAACAACAAGCCGAGAGAATACGATATACTCCAGGTTGAAACTCTGAAAGTGTGCGCAGAACACACGGCGAAACTCCAGCTTTATTTTTTCAAATAAATTTGTATGGAACATGAAAGTCCTTGAGGACTAGCCGCAGGGTATTTGGTTGTTATACTAAAGAATACGACATTTCTAAACTATCGGGTGGCTTTTATCGACAGGATAAAATAAATGAACACGATCATTTTATACTATAGGACAAGGAAATGAAACAGATCAACAGATCTAAAATTCGACACACGTATTCTTCCAAACAAAAATTAGACTATTTAAGTCCAACGCGGTGGTCTCCGTTCTTCTTTACGGATGGGAAACCTGGCTTGTCACCAACTACCTTACCAGAAAGATTCACAACTTGGTTAATATATGTCTTTGGTATATCCTCGAGGTATGGTGGCGTAAATTACGAAAACGAAAATGGATAGGTCACTCATTGCGAAAAGATGCCACGAAAACCAGCCGACAAGCTTTAAGCCGCAATAAGACCACATGGAGCTGACAAAAATAAATCAATGAATGCGAAGAATCATGGAACAAACTAAGGATACTAGCAAAAAGAAGAAGAATAGAAATTCTTTGCTCCAGGGGCGACAACCCGTGACTGAAAATCATAAGACGCTTAGTTAAAATGGAGCAATATTATCGACGTGAAGACAAATTATTAGGCTAATATTATGCAAGTTACCTCAGCAGCTTTTCAGTGGTATCGGATTTGTGTTAGATTTATTATAAAATCAGTGATGTAATAAATAACATAGTAGTCATATATTGTATGTCTTGACTTTTGGGCTGAGCAGCTTTGGTTTTCAATATCTTATCCACAGCAATCAGAATTATGTATGGACTTTCGGGCTTCACAAGATTAAGACGTCGAAAGGCGTTTTAGTCTGAAAATACGCGTTTTCATTACGTAAATGTTTTCAGAAAATCTTCAAACAATATGTGACACTTTTTTCTCTTAGGAATACTAACTACTAAACTAATATTGCTTAACACAATTAGAACCGGCCTATTATATCCCTTTGCTTAGGCGCATACATCTATAGTGGCGAGCAAATACAAATATATTTACAAACGAGTTGGTTGTTGCAAAGTGACAACGTCAGGTGCTGCCTGCCGCTAAACGCCTAGAGCATTAGAAGGCATGATTAAATTATTCCATCAGGCGACCACCATGACGTGAAGGCATAGCGTGAGAATGGATTGGAAGATTTCTAGAAACTACTCACAATCACTCTCAGTAGATTTCATATTGCTTTTATGAAGTGGTGAGCAAAGTTCTTATAAACGTGTTACATTAAATTTTTAAAAGTAAGGCGTTGCCTATAATCTAAAGACATTTTGTACTTAAAAAAAATTAAAAAATCTGGAAGTTATGAGTACGAACTAGTGAGAGTGAGTCCGAACTAGTGAGAGTGAGTCCGAACTAGTGAGAGTGAGTTCGGGTAGGCCGTGAGTGTGAGTGAGTATGACAGTCTCCGCGTTTATATCCTGTCTACGAAAGTTGATACTAGTTGAAGTTAAGTTCTGCTTTCGTAAGCTTGTACAGGCTGATATTGCAATGTGCTCTTTTAGATGTGGAATTATCGTTTATTTCGTTTAATATGCTCCAAACCCTACTCCGTTTATTGCTAGAAGTTTTGCCCTGCCTCATTCCTGGATGTGACTCCTGCAATATTCTTTAAGTCAGCCATACAGGGAAATATAAATATGTATGAGTATAATCTATAGTTCAAGCTGCTACCGTTCTCCTTCCTAGCTGCAACTATTTATGTCAATAATATCGATTTTAAAACTGTTTCTCAATTTGCAACTTCTGAGTACTAATCTTTTTTGACTTGGCAGAATACGGAAATGTATTAACCTTAGTAACAATATCGTAACAGATGCAGTAGGAGCAAGCATCAAAAGCAGTGGGTAACTTTAATCCGCTAAACCTAATCTAGTCCCGACTCATATCTCTCCCAGGGAACCAAAGGATTAAGTATTACTTCAAGGGAGATAGAAAGACTTTAAGCGTCATCTATCACTTACACTGACTGCCACCAGAGGACTGACATTTTCCACCGAAAAACCACTGCCAAGTGAAGCTCTGAGTCTTCTATGTACTCTGTACTCGTCGGACAGCACGTACTAAGGTCGCGATGGAATCGGAACAGTTGTTCTGCGGGTCCACCTGAAGTTTGCCACCATTCTTGAATGACGGCTCTGATTGCTGATTTAATAGCACGCATTCGTTTCCCTGGATGGGTGGCATACTAGCTAGAACTTCAGCAGTGTCGCTTGACGTCGTTGCATCGTTCGGAAAGCACTTGTTACTAGGATAGCAGTAAGCCTATGCACAGCGTTTATTTGTTTTGCATACGCTTTTATATCGAGTACCTGTATCCATGTATGTATGCTGTATACAATATTACGGAATCCGGTAAAATGATAAGTCGTTTCTGTAGTCTATTTTTTCGACTCCGATCTAACGTTTGGTCTACGGGTATCATTAATGGATTGATAAGGTGTAGCTTCTTATAGAGAATTATATTGACCATTAATGATCATATTTCAGCAATTCAAAAGTAAATAGACCCTGAGCAAGTGTAGTTGAGTTCTTCTAGTGACTATATTTCATCGAATTCTGTAGTAAGTATTTACCCTTTTGGTAACGCAAATGAGATGCATACTTTTTAAAGGAAATATTGCTACAGATAAGCTCCCATTGAGCATTTGTAAAATGTTCTGGATTAACAAGTCTTGAAGACTGCGCCGGTAATGTAAAACACATCTGATTATGCAAGTCCTTTAGCAAGAATGTTTCAGAAGTGAACCCATTAGGTGGCATAAGTCATTAGGCCTAGCTCGTACGGCTCTAATGAAACGCCTGGAGTGTTGAAAAGCCTTGTTATAAGCAGTTTCCGCTTTACCGAGCTAAAAACCAATTTATTCGTTTCATAAGTTGATACAGTACACACCTAACATTTGATAGTGCTTTGACCTTGCAGACAGAGTGTCATTCGTTTAAAAAATACCAAATACTTTATGATATTTGTCACTCATCCATATCGCAGCGTATTTTGGTGAACTTTTTATATAAATGCAACTCTGCGTATTAACTATTTTCATATGAATATCTATTGACATACCCATACCTCAAGATATTATACAATAAATTACGATTATGTTTGGTGGAAAACGTTAAGCCAAGTCGCACTCAATTCGGCAGCAACAGTCATCAGCCAGCGGCTATAAATTATCACCTCTGATCCCATTGATTTGCATAAATTCGAAATGTTAAGTAACGATATTTCTCGCTTTTAGGCGATTGCAAATGCGTTAAGCTTTTCTTTAATCATTTTTCATTGCACCAACTACTGGGTATCTAGCCACTGCTACATATGTACATATGCACATGTGTACCTATGTGAGGCTGCGAGCAGCTATGTGGTCTGGCCCATGGCCTTAGGGATATAGGTAATAGTTTTTTTTTTGCGTTATTTATGAAAGCCGCGTTAGTATACATTCGTAGGCACATACGAGCATTTCATTCATAGCCACTGCAGATGTCTCGACTATGTTGGATATATCTCTTTTCGGCTGCCATAAATGGGCTCATTGTTTCAGCCTTTGCTGCCAAAAAATTTGAAAATATATAAATCAATTATGAATTTTAATAGTTCGTTATTTTGCTCAGTAGATATGTAGAGTGTTAAGTGAGGTTAGGTTAGAGTGCTTGGTATACGAACGCCCACGCATGGTAGTAGGGTTATGCATGGATACGCGTTTGTAGTGTAGGGTGTAGGGAACAGTTATGTAATGAATGCGGCAATGCCAAAGTTAAAGTAAATGGAGGGTTGAGCGCTAGAACTGGCACAACCGCGCAGAGGTCCTTGGCAAAAACTGCGAACACTTGTCAAGGTACTTGCAGCAAATTCTGACAAAAGCTGGGTAGCAAAATAATTTTATGTACTCATGTTTTGAGAATCCTTAGGATGATCTGGATGCCGAAAGTGCGGCATAATGTTGGAAATGTACTCTTACCGACATTCTTATATAAGCTCCAATTAACCTGTTGCTTGTTATAGTTAACGGATTATGAAAAAAAAAATGAATTTTTCTGTTGATAGGTAAAATAGCACTATCAGGAAGAAATTTCCGTTCATACTTCATAAAATAAAGGGCAACTTCAATCAGTACCAAAACCATAAGTGGCGTAGAAACCTGAACAATCGTTTACCAAGAGGTTCTTTGCTGGATTAATTGGTAACTAGCTTAGATATAAGCCTCACTTGGGCTTAAAAGTCTTTGATGATATGAAAAACACGATGATACTTCATCTAGTCTCTTGAACTGCGAAGCTCCTGGGTATCTAATAGTTGTAGATAGACTGGACAAAAGTAGAGGAGTAGAGGAAGTCTCTCGGCGTCTGTCTCGTGCTTTCACTCTCTGCTTGTATCGTCGTTACTAATGCTCTTACGGCTCGCATGTGATGCCAGTAAGTTGTGACCTGTCATTAGGCCAATAACCATGTTGCAGTCTTTTCGATATCCCGATCGTACTTTTCTACAAGGTTTTTGCACCTGGTCTTGGCGATCTTACATTGTGTATCATATTTAGCGACTTGCATATTTCCTGAACAAGTTCGGTAGCCACGCGTACGGATTTCCTGGAACGCCATTTTTGGCAGCCACCGCATTTACTGCCTTTACGCACATTCTCTGACGTAATACTATATGTGATTATTGCTTTAATTACAGCTTTGCTATCTATTTACATATATATTGACCTCCTTTGTGTAGTCTTCTGTCTTGTTGTCTACCGCTTGGGATTTTCTAAACCGACAGACTTGCAGCTGAAAGCTTCAGCGGTTTTTCCGAACGGTCGTCTAAGAGCCAACTTCGAGCAATAGATTCCGGCGCTCAGACTGTTAGCTATTGTTGATGCGTCTGTGTAGATGTTACAGGTTCCGCTAACGTATCGCCTTTCAACCAGAAGCAAAATGGTTAAAGAATCAAATGGAATTCTACTTCCAAGCATTGTGAATTATTCCACATAGCTTTGAAAATGGATTTAAGCGATGATGAGATCTTTTTGGAAATTGAAAATATGAGCCAGAACAATATTCTCTAACAAGGAATGCCGACCATGTTGTATTCTTTCGTCTGCGATCTCACTGACTCTCTCCGTCATATATTATTTTCTTTGCGATTTCACTGAGTCTCTCTGGAGTTGGAATTTACCGTTGTCTCACTTCTTTTGTAGGGTATTTGCAAAGCCGAATGTTAGACAAATAACTCAATAGTTTCACAAGGTTGAGCGTGTGATCTCACGGACCTTCAATAATTTCTGGTATAAATTCATATGTGTGGGGGCACAAACATACATAAGAACTTATATTGTAGCTACACGTTTACACCAAGCAGAATACCAAAATTTTTCTACTCAGCCAATTTATTTTATTTGTCATTTTATTCGAGGCCACACTGTAGTTGAACTGTCCAAACAGTGCACTTACTTATCAGTCAATAAAAAGTAATAAGTAATTGTCAAACGGTCATTAAAATAAATAAATGCTGACGGTTTGTGGTTTTTTATTTTTCTTAGCATTTACGGCTCTCTCGTTTAAGAAAGTGGACACATATCTCATATGAACATATATGTATTTAGTACTTATCTGGCGCATAAAACCATGTTGATGGTATCTCAATTGCGAGAGTGCGAACATTTGTGTATATTTGTAGACTCGCATGATCGGTAGATCGCTAGCATAACTCACCATATGGTTTTGAGTTTTTACTTACTGTTTTATCATTTGTTTGCCTTTTTGTTGTCGACAAACAATTGTGGCATGCAATATGTGCAAATAAACATACGAAATGCTGAGTGTGGCTACCTCAATACAAATGTGGTTCGGCAGTCAGAGTTCTTTTGCTTAAGCTAAAGAGTACTCAATTTATTTCACCACGAATCGAGTGTGGTGGTTGAGCGCAATTGAGTGGTTATGTAAAAGGGCTCAATTTTATAATGCACTCACATAAAAAGACTTGAAAACAATTTAGATTTTTTATTTTAATAAATTTCTGGTAAAATATTTGAACTTTGACTGAAAATGTTAAGCATCTTGCTAACTTTTTTAAAAAAAACTTCAGTGAAATTATCTTTAAAAAAAATTCCTTGAAATTTTCTACAAAAAAAAAAAAAAAAAAAAAAATAAAAAAAAAAAAAAAAAAAAAAAAAACGAACGTGCTGCGATGTACTTCATAGTGAAAATAATACTAATTGAAAAGAAGAAGAGTTTTGGCACTGTTATTCATCTGCCGTTTAAAGCGAACAAAACCGGTGTAATACCAGTAAGGACTTAACTTCTTTTTTTTTGTAATCAAAAATTGAGGTTATTTCAAACAATATAGATGAGTAGATACCATTACAAAGTTCCATTGCTGGAAAACGTAATTTTCTTTAAGCTCATTTAATCGCTTAGCTGAGAATTTGCTCAGTCATACTTGGAGAGCTGAGAGAACAATCTAAGCAAAAATCGATTAGCCATCCTTCATTGTTTTAAAGAAACAATATGTGCAGAGTAGTTAATATACCACCAATACCAGTATTAGGTTAGAAATTTATAGAAGAATCCCGTGTTGCTTGAGAAATGTTGCAGCGCTGATTATATAGTATATGATAAACTCTAAATGAAAAGATATGTATTTTTAATAGTTCTGACTACAGTCTTTAGCACTTTGTCTTCAATAAACAAATAAATTAAATCGCAGAACCTTTTTGTTGATATTAAATCAGTACTTAGGATTAGATAAAGCCAATGTAAAGAAGTCAAAACTAATAAGCACAGCGTCTCAAACCTTTCAGCTTAAGAAAAATATCAGAAATATTTATATTTTGCTCAAAGAATTGTAAATTTTTGCAATTTTTCAAAATCACTAAAGTATTTAGACGACATGTTAGAAAAGATGGATGATTGCACGCTATCCGAAATCTTTTCTAGAGCTGACTGGAATATACTCAGTCAGGCTTGATTAAGTTGAAAATGTTATTTTTAAAATTGCAATCCGTTTTTGGGGGAAGGTAACGTATAACTTCGTAAAAAATTATTCTCAAATCTCAAGCAAGCTTCACAATTTAATTTGGGACGAAATAAGTCTACAAAACATCAAAACACTCTTTTCTTAAGACGAAACCAAAAATTAAGCTTTCAACAATTTTCGATTATAATTTCTTTTAGAACTTCCGAAAACCATTTTTGATTTTATTGATCAATTTAAAAAATACTATGAGAGTTTTGAAAATAATTTCGAATACCCTTTATTTACGTCAAGTATTCATTTCATAATCACGACTCCTTCTTTTGTCATAAAAATCCTAATCAGGATTCGTAGCTTACGGATCTCATAAAGCTACTTTTGGCTTTAAGAGTTTGGAATGTGGTTCAATATCGGTGCACGTAAAAGTAGGACTGTTGGTTTTCCGCGTACCTCAAAGTAACTATGTGGTATACCTCGCGTTGCTGGTGCTCGAAGACCTGAGTTGTTCGCTTAGGGTCCACTGTTTCAAACAGCCCTTGAAGAAGCTGAATGGTCTCGGGCAGCTTAGGGAAATTGTGTTCTCAGCTTGCCCTCAGCGGGCCAACCCAGCTGCATTTCCTTCTATTTCATAACTGGGTACCCAGATGTTATTAAACGAGTTACCTAATGAGGATGTAGACTTAGTATTGGCGCTGCAGATAGCCTTAATTGTCGCTTGGCTAAACACTAGAAAGTTTATGGACTTGTTAGCTAAGGCGGAAGCTCACTTTTTACCTTCGCTTAACCCAACAATTTCGGTCTCAAAAACTGAATTGTAGTCATTAAGTTACAAATTACTTCCTGCGAAGGGACATTTTCAAAAAAAAAAAAAAAAAAAAAAATTTGCTACTGTTACTATTTTAAACTTTGTTCCGTCGGTGAATATGTAAACTTCGCTGTTGGAACTGTCGATCACAGAACCATTCGAACATTCATCTCCGCTTGTGTTTACTTCCTCATATATCTCCTTTCCTCGGTCGCATTGCCAATTCGAATTCAGTACAACTTAAAATCTTGAGTCGTCTGCCCGTAAGCTTAGCTTCATACGTCGTTTCAATATTTATTGGCCGGATATTGAGGATAACCTCCAGTGGCTTTGTTGATGTAGTTTTCATTTCCCTACGCAAGCAGGTCCATTGCATATGTTCCAAGGGTTTAATGTGTTACTTTTTCGTTAATGCCATTCACCACACCACCACATTATATGTAAGTATGTGACGGTTACACTTCATACAGCCAACAGACCGTGTGCGGTCGGTTTATTTAACGTCTAGTAAATTCTGCAAAATTTTCACACACAATTTTACAGTGTACATTTTACTTCCCCACACTTATGCAAATTCTGTGGTGAATTAGCCAGGCAGTTTTTGGTCGTCGTCCCCAAGTAGCAGCAGCACTCAATACCGGCACTTATGTACGATTTCGCTTTCGTTGCCGATAAGCCAGCCGTAAACAAACCGGAGCTACTGTCTACATGTGCGCTGAGCAGCGATAAGATGAGCTAATTGAGTGACTGCGTGAGTGCAAAGCGATGTGAAGTTGGCGTGCAAGTGTCCGCATACCCAACACGATCCACTGGCGCTGCGTGGTAAGTTGTTTGGCGCTTGATAGCCTAAACGCACGAAGTTACTTGAGTGTGCTAGCATTGGCGCTGGCGTTGGAGCTGTAGCGGCGCTCGTTGGCAACTTTGCCAAATCGCTTGCTTCGTTCAGTCGATCGCTACTTTTGCATTAAACTGAACGCGTTGTGCGCGTCGGTCGCGGTTTACCGGTACGCATTGCTCGTTTCATTGGTGCGCGCTTTGTTGTAACAGCTGTGCTTTGTGTATGTATTGTATTGTATGAAGTGCGGCGTTAAGTTTTTAAAAAGCGCATTTTTATGAGTTTTTATGTGTGTGAGCGCTACGTTCGCAATTGTTTTGTGCAGCGTAAGAAAAATGTATATTATTTAAATGCAAATGCGCACATTTTCCAAGTAAAAGTGTGTGAATTTTGGCCTAGTCTGGCATTTTTTGGCTGCACTGGCGTGCAAGTGCAACTTTGGTGCTGAAAAAGTGTTGGGAAAAATTTTGCTAATTATTATTTTATTTTTTAAGAAATTAAAATTTATTGTAGCTCAAAAGCGCATGCTTATTTGTTAGCGCAGCTATGTTTTGTGCAACAACATACCGCTACCCTGCCACAGCCAATGTACAACAGCTCTCAAACGCCTGGTTGCGCCTTGCAGCCGATTTTATTTAATGCTTTTATTGCCCCTCTTCGCTCGTTTATTATGCGCCGCGTTTAGCTGCCGCCAGCTAGTGTTCCAAGTTCAAGTTCAACGCATGTGGCAGCCACAAATAGTTGCAGCGCGCAAATGCAACATTTTTTCGCGCTTTGCTGCGTCGTTTCAATGCGCGCCGTACATTCACATACAAACAGATATGTGTATTTGCATGCATGTAAGAAAATTTACATGCTGCCGTGGTGTTGTTGTAGTGTTGCTGTTGCTATTTATGCTGCCCTGCTAAAAAGGCGTGAGTTATACCGCATGTGCACCTCACCGGCTTTTTGTTTAGCGCAAACGGCACAACTTGCATAGAGGCCGGCTCATATCCTTACTTTATAAAGTGAAACGGCGGTTATAGCAATATGTACATACACATATACCTACCTATCCGGCTAGGTATGCCGCTCTGAGTGTATGCGCCGCAAAGTGTTCTTTCTCGTCGTTTATTTGTGCTAATTTGCTGGAATGTAATTATGCAAAATGTGCTTGGTGCGCAAGTATCTGCGAGATATGAAGTTATAAAAGGAGTGGGTGCATGTGCGCTGAGAAGGTATGCAGTGAAGCATACACAGTGAGTTGCCAAACAGTGAAATATACATAAAAATATTGAAGTGCTAAATGGTGTTGTGCTAAGTACTCGAATTCGACGGCTGAAATAAGGTGGCTGTGCAAATCATATAATGAAACACATAGGCATTATACACAACCTCACATTTAGAATCGAACTCTATAATAAATATAAATTTATACATAACATTCGTTTAAAAAATTTCAAATTTCAAAAGGAGTTTTAAGAAACCTGAACTACTACTAAATTGAAAAA
>NW_017537045.1:4077672-4118724 GCF_001853355.1 Bactrocera latifrons | reverse complement strand
TAAAAAAACAATACTTTTTTCATATTTTTTAAATGCTTATTAATGATTTTACAATTTAAAATTATTTTTGTAATTGTGTTTTTAATTTTTTTACACTATTTTATAATTTTTGCTTATAATTTTATGGTTTTTTTTATTAGTGAGAGAAGACAATATTAGCTGTTTGGTATATTTTTAACATACAAATTTAAAAACAAATTAAAAAAAATTGTATTAACCTTTACAAATGTAGCCAACTCAGTTTTCCTGATTTTTAAGCTTAAAAGCGTTTCAGAATCTACATACTTTGACAAATATGGAATTTTTGTCTCAAAAACAGTTTTTTCTTGATATAAACTTGGAAAAGATTTTCAAATTTTTATCTGGCAAAAAGTTGAAATTTTTTTCTAACCTCAGAGCAGTGTGATAGATCACTTTTGTCATGAGCATTTTCCCGAAATACATATTCAAAACGCAGTACAATTCAATTTTTGTCAGAAAAATTTTGATAAAACATCAGTTTATTGTTGTATAACTTAAAAAAGAAAAAAATTGGAAAATCTACTTTTGTAACTCAAATTTCGAAATGTTTGTCAAAAAACAAAGTTTCGAAATACTTTTAATTTTTTTTAAGATTAAGGTCCCCTATGTCATGATTTTCCCGAAATATTTAAAAATTACTTACGAACCTGAAAATTAAGACTTATTCGTCAAAAAATTTTGTTTTTGGAAATTCACGTTTGTCTTGAATATAATATCTTAATAAGTACTTTCGACATGCTTTTTTACATTAAAAAAAATCATGCCACTAAAATTTGTATTTGTATACAAAAATATTTCTAATTTAAAACGAGTATGACAAGTGACTTTTTAATTTATTTGAGTTTGGTGTCAAACTCCTGTCTGAAACCTTTGCTAAATGTGTCAAAAATCTAAACTCAAGCTCGAGCTTTACAACTCATTTTCTTCGTAAAAGAAAATGTATGTCTTTTCTAGTTTTAGTAGTTTGAGGCATTTCTCTGCATATTAAAAATTATTTCTGAATTAAATTTGTTTGAACTGAACTCCCTTTCTGAAAACCTAGAAAAGTACGGAAATATTTCTTGAATGCAACTTTGAATGGCTTGATCTTTCTAGACTGCTTTTTATTTCGTTTTTAAATTGTTTAAAATATTTTTGTTTCTTCATTAAATTTTCCCTCCCGACGTAGTATGAAAAATTAAAAACTGTACTGAGAGAAATCATACAACATGTTCCAACTCCTTATAGTATAATGTATTCTGACAGAGTTATTGAAGCTTGCGAAAGTGCGATTTTGAAAAGCAACTTTAAAAGCAAAAAAAAAAGTTAACTTCAGTTTTACCAGAGTCATATAATCTATAAATTATTCATATTTTCCTTTTTTCGAATAATCCAAAACTATCTAGACTAGAAAAAAAATCTGATAAGCTAATAATAACAAAACTGATAATCAATTAAGCGCTTGTGATTAAAATTATTGTTGTTATCTCCCATAGAGTCGAAGAGATTACTTTTGTCTCAATCTATCTCCGAAGTAACAACAACACATTTCGCAATTTTTGCAATACCCCATCATTGTGAGTCAGTACGATAAGATTATTTTACATGTATTTTGAATGATAAGCGATTAGATAAAGCTTCCGAGAAATAGTTCATTCATCAGCGGGAAAGTTAGGAAAGTACACTCGATCTTGTTGTAGTGCTTTTGTCTTACGATATTACGTAATTGGTTGTTAACTCTATGAAATCAGGCTAAAAAAAGGAGGGGTATTGTCTACGAAAAGAAAAAAAAAATGATAGTAATAACGAAGTTAATTTGGAACACAGCTTTTATTTCGGTCAAGAGCAAACGTATATTTCAAATAAGCATTCTATTAAGAAATTCAATTAATAAAAACTCTAAATTGTTTTTACTCAACTATTAACACAATTACAAACTTTGACTTAATTACAATTAAGCAATCGAATTTGATTCAAAAAATCGGTGCTTTTTGCACGAAAATTTCAAAAAGCTCTATTTGCTTTCGTTTGACTCTGCATTCACAAATCATAAAGTAGCTTTGTTAGAAATATTTGGGTACTTTTTGTTTGAAGATTTCAAAAAACTCACTAAAAGCTCTAATTTCTTGCCTTTGAATCTGATTTCACAAATCATAAACTAGGGTAAAATTTTGGTACTTTTTGTATGAAAATTTCAAAAAGCTCAAAAAAAGCTTTTTTTGATTTTGGCTATTTTCGTGCATTTTTCACTTAATTATGGTTGCAAATGACGGAGTATTACTTTACCTATTTTATTAATCTGAAAAAATCAAAATTTTTTACAGATTGCAAACATACAAAAATTAATGTGTTTTATAAAAATTTCAGTTTGAAAGCTTTAAAAAGTATGAAATTCATTTTAAAAGCTGGAATAACTATGTTTATGTATTTAAATATCACAAACCGATGAAAGCTTTAAAAAGCTACCTAGAAATTAGAACCGCTTACTATTATTGCTCGGGAATTTTTCGGATTTTTTTTCTACAATCCAATATGTCATAAAAATTCTTATAAAAACTGCCATAATACAGAGCTTTTATTGGTTGGAGAAATTTTTATGACAAAAGACAAAGACTGAAACGGAAAATTAACGAGAGCAAAGCATTTGGAAAGTGAAGGAATGTCAGTGTATTATATGGTATTGGATTTGAATTTACTAACTAAATAATTAATTTTATATGATTTTAGTACTTATTAAGTGAAAGCTTCACAAAAGTTACTTAAAATTTGAAAGCTTTTGAAGCTTACGACAATATTAACAACATATTATGTACTATTTTGTACTTATTAGGTGAAAGCTTCAAAAAACATACATAAAGCTTAAAAGCTTAGGAAGCTTTTTATACGATTATGACCCTTATTTGGCGAAAAATTCAAAAAATTACTTAAAATTTAGAAGCTTAAGAAGTTTTCGGCAACAAAAATTTCGACACTCTTTTCATAATTATAGTGACTTCTAAATTGCAGTGAAATCGACCACATCAGCTACTAAATTCTTAACTTGTTTCAGACGCCTCACTTAGTTACCAGCCTCTTTAATATTTTTCTAATGCTCACATTCAGAATTAATATACCATAAAATTGATAAGCACCATATCAAATAAGACCTTTTTTACGTCATATATTACACAGAAATGTCAATTCAGGGCATTCAAGTGACAATTTCAATTTGCATACGTCATAAATACTCACTTTTTATGGCATTTGAATTTATGAATGTAGTCTTTTTAACTCTCATTTTCTTCTTTTTTTTTTGTTTTAATTTTCATTTTTTTATTTTATTTTCTATTTTTTATTTCTTATTTTGTATTGTTTTATTATTTTTTCACTGTCTTGTCTCTCATTCAGCATGATTTTGTTAATGTGGTCAAGTGCTTACTGAAGATTGTGGAGTAATATAAATATTGATCACTCTCGGTAGCATTGAAATACTTTCTTATCGCCTCGAAATTAATTTATGTGCTTAAACAATATTTTATGCTTTCGTGTCACTATAAAGATCACTGATAAAAGAGCCAGACCGTTCTTAACTAAGGATGAAGAATAAATTATATGAGTTTTTATTCCGCGTGACGCATTTTTTCAATAATCTGGATTTAATTAATCTCTTAACAATATTTTATTAAATGAAGTAAAAGTTGTTCTCTAAAAATAGCTAGAGAGATCGTTAGTCTCTAAAATTATATCAAGGTAAATAGTTTTTGAAACTTTTTACATATTTTCGTACTTTTGTTCGATTTCACATGCGCCTTAGATGGTCTTGTTCCATAAAACAAAATAAAAATTATTTGCAAAAGCTTGCTGTCATTGCGATAAGAAATTAAACGATATTTCATTAATACAATTCGGGGTGCTTGAAATTATTTGTAAGTTAACTGTTTGTTGATTGCTTTTTATAAAATATTGACTTATTTTATTACGTTTTGTATGTATAAATTAGGGTGGTTCGATGGGTGGAATTTGGAACGAAATTTTCATATTCCAAATGGTAAAAACAAAATTTTCGACGACTTCAACTACTATTTACATGAATACTAGTTTCAACGCGTGTAATTAATAGACATATTACATATAAAGTTTAGTCAGTAGGTTTTTTTCTATCAATTTTGGTCTGCATCGAAACTGTGCGACACATTAGGGTGACGCAAAATCATCGCCAAAAGTTATATGTATAACATATCTTAATGTATGGAGTGAATAGTTGAGACTGAAAAAGTTTATGTGTTTTTTAAAGACCACCCTAATAAGAAGTCAGTTTTTATAAAACGAAATATATAACTGCACATAGAAAAATTGTTGACATAAAAAACGAAGTATATTTTTTTTATAAATTATTCTACTACGAGTCTTTTTTAAAGACCACCCTGACAAATCTAGATATGCAAATTGCTTATATGACTGCTAATTAAAAGATATAAATTCTAATAATAAAATTTTTTAAGGAAAGAAATACAGTACAAGTAACTTCAATCTCTCATTTTTTTTGTTCCAAGTTTTAAGGACCACCCTAACAAATATATTTGTTGTAAAATACGTATAAATTTAATTTTAAAAATTTCTGCGCTTTAACGATCACCCCGCAAATTTATATATTTAAATGGCTAATCTACAATTAGTAAAAATCAAATTCAATACCTATTCCTCTTATGTAGTATAGCTTATGCTGTTAAATCTCTCGTTAAGAACCACACTAATAAAAATATAGACATGAAATTGAATTATCACCGTACAAAAGGGTTCACTCCACAACAGCACAAAATACTATGTGTACTCTTTTAAGGACCACCTTAATTTACTTAGTTTTTATAAAGTTTCATATTAAAATGGCACATAAACAACCCTGATCATTTATATAAATAGCTCAAAGGATCACCCTAATAAATATATAGTATAAATTTTAAGGACCGCCTTGAAAATTGCACATATATGCCTGTACTGTAAAAACGAAATACATTACAAGTTACTCTTACTTGCTGAAATATCTTTTTCGGTTTTAAGGATCACCCTAATAAATATATCTTTTATAAAATTCCATATTTAGCTGCATAATTAAAGTGAAATATGGTACAAAAATTGTAGTTTGTTAAGAACCACCCTATTAAAGACGTAACATAATATTTAAGGAACACTCTAAAAATTCATAAAAATGAAATTGTAAATATAACTGTAGAGGCAGTGCAAAATACAAGACAAGTTACTCATATCACCTACAATATTTTTTTATGGACCACCTTAATGTTTTTTTTTTAGTTTGCACATTTAAAAAGCAAGATATGGCATATACATATTACCCTCAACATTTACATACTAAATAAGTATTCATATGTTTTAAGGACCGCCCTAATAAGCATATATACGAGTAATGTAAAATTGCTTAAATACCAGAACATAAAAAACGTAATACGCTGAATACATACATATCTCTCTTATTGACTTATTTTCAGTACATACATGTTTTCATATCCACATATATTGTATTATGGACACATACACACAAACGCACCTAAAATTATATTTTTCAGATTTCGCGAATAATCGCTAGTAACTTGATAGATGCCTTGTGTTGATAGGTGCATTCGCAGTTTTGGCAAACAACAAAAAACACAGTCCGCTTATTCCAAAAAACAAAAAACAAAAAAAAAAAAAAAAAAAAACAGTAGCAACAAAAGTCATAACAAATTGTTGTATCGTATTAGAGTTTGTTGTTTGTAGATAACGACGCCGTAGGCTGTGGCCAGAGTAAACAATTGCATTATGGTTATTTTCAGAGGAAGGTGAGCTAGGTGTGTGTACATATGTATAAATACCTATGAAGGTTGGTAGGGCACACATGTGTTTTGAACTCTAACCGACGTTTCGAAGTCGTGATTTTAATACAAAAGTGTTTGGCACTGAGAGTTCTTCAAACACAACTTCCCCTGTTGAAAAATTTATTGGAGTGCTCGAATTAAAAACCCATAACTTCGAGTCTGACTTTACTCTCTGACCTACCTATAAAATATAAAAGCTTGTAATCCTCGAAGCTTTAAAGAAGCTTTCAAGAAAAAGGGAAAAAGTTGTGCACCGCTAAGTTCGAATCTGATAGACTAGATGATATAGAAACGGCACTCTGGCAAGTGAACCTTCAAGTGACTCGTAGAAAAACTTTTTCTGTCCATTATTTATCATATCAAGTGAAGGATAATTTTCAAGCAAAACCGTGGCATATCAAAATATGTTGTTAATTGCCATTTACCTTGATTGCTTGAAAAAATTTCCAAAAAGCAAACACCGCTGTCAGAAATTCCAGACTATCTTCTTTAAACGTAAAGTAATTTGGTACCGTAAATTATCGAACACAACAGTGTCTGATAGGAACCAGACTGAGCAATGGTTTTTTTTCATACATGAAAACTTAGGCGCATGAGTCACTAGAATCTATATACTGCAAAATCTGTGGCTAGTATATTTGATGGGTATGGAAAAAGTTCTTTTCTTAGTAGCTTCTCTGTCTGTCTGAAACACTATGCTATAATATCTAACTGTCTTCGATTCACCAAGCATTGAAGAGTAGCGAATCGAACAAGCTATGCCATGCTAATGTTGTGTTTTGAGTCTTTCTTTGATAGACTAGTTCTTCTCTTTTCTATATTTATAATTGAAGCGTAGGTATTTTAAAACCAAAAAAACTAGTTTTTTGTATTTTCATTATTGACAATAATTTGTCATTTAAGTCATTCATGCGACAAAAATGGTGTCCAAAATATGCAATATAAAGGGTCAAAATCGAAGTTCCCTATTTTTTTAAAGAAAAAAATTTATTATCATTCGAAAGAACGTTCTTTGGCATTTATTTTTTAATTTATTTTTTGAGGATTATCGCTTTCAAGTGTTGGTCTAAGATATCAATCGATGAGGGATTGTCGGCGTACACTTTAGACTTTACATATCCTCACAAGAAACGTCTAACGGTGTGATATTACATGATCTTGATGGCCAATTGACCCAAAACGTGAAATTAACTGCTCACCGCAGTTTTACGTTACGTTCACACTGGCATCCTTTTGTTGTTTTATGGATGAAAGGGCAGCTCTTGAATCTCTTCATGTTGCCCTTCGTTGCAAATGTGGCAATTATGCTTGTTTACATACCTATTGAGCCAGAAAAGGGCCACATCGCTGACGAAACTTTAGCTCAAAAACATCGTTTCTTCTTGGAATTTGTCAAAAAAAAAAAAAAAAAAAAAAAAAAAAAAAAAAAAAAAAAAAAAAAAAAAAAAAAAAAAAAAAAAAAAAAGGCTATTGAAAACTTTTTAAGTACGCTCTGGCATTTTAAGGTCTAGAAAGTATGAAGATATAAGGCCTTTCCACAAACCTCTGTAACTATGCCATTATTCGAAATCCCAATCTATTTTCGATGCTTAGTAAACATTTATTGATTATATCAACATGTATTTGTTAGACACTTCAAATGTAGCGCTAAATAAAGCCTCAAATTGATTCAATACGATCTAAATCAGTTCGGCGAATGTTTATGTATTAGCACACTCAACACACTCATCTTGCTGAATTTGTATTTTAATTAACGTATTTAAGCGTACGATGACCTGAGAACCATAAATACTGCTCAAACATGAGGGGCTAACAGCTGCGCATGCGTAAATTGTTATTTTGAGGCAGGGTATTATTCTTACAAACATATATTGATACTGAACTCGAAAAGCCTCTTAGTTAAAATATATTTATGCCTTTTTCGAAAATTTTGACCGAGCTGCGGAAAGTTCCTGAAAAGAGCTAAATTAAATCACGCAGAGCTCACTTAATGTCTTTTTGTGGATTATTGTATAACAAATCAAGCCGAATTGACATTCAGTACTTGTGCAGTTTAAGGACTTATTTATTTTTTCGACTTATCGAAAAAAAAAAAAATCGCGTTAGTGATAAGTTTAGGCTAAGATTTCAAGGAACATCACTTCGTTTTGTTATTAGAGTCGTACTTATTCTTTGAAAATTTAAGTTAATGGCTTTAACAATTAAATTTTTTTTGGTAGCTCCGGATTGAAGTTACATAGGTTAGATTAGGTTAAGTTAGTCTGGTAGGTGAATGAACCATGCATGAACCGGCTTTGGTCCTTTGCGAAACTAGATGGAGTTCAGTTACTAGGTCCATGAGGAGTAGTCATCCTTTAGGATGCCTGCGGTTTAATCGAGTTTTAACAGACTCTATGCCTTTGGTATCTCTGGATCGAACATACGTAGAAATATAGGCTGTCGTATGCCTAATTCTGAACAGTATAACCCAGCATCAACTTCAACCACCATTTTCGAGCCAACCAAAATATGTTTCGAGTATTGCGCGTTGCTAACATACCTTTACGCCAATCATCTCTTTCTATGTTTATTTTGAACCTTTTTTCCCGGTGGGATCATGTAGTCGGTATTTGTGCCAAACCGCCATTACCCACCGAAGGTCCTATGTGTAAATACTCCGCAGAGGACTGTAGCTTTAGTACCAGTACAAGGGCTCTAAACCCTTTCTATTGCCTTTTGGTAGGTCGATTTTCGTGCCAGTTCACTATGCTACTGCACCGCAGAGCAGAATTGGTCTCAAATAGTGGTGTAGCACCAGTGTATGAGATAGGGAGAGAATCCCAGGTTGTGCCGAGCATACTTATTGTATACATAGTAATTAAGCTGATCTTCTACTCGACAAATGTAGAGTTCTATAAATGTTTAGTCAGCGCTGAGCGGTTCCATGAGAATTTTTATGTCGGGTCAAAAATCCACGCAGAAAATAATATTTATATGGAGCTGCTGAAATTTTCAGGCTATCCATGCATACAAAGAATTATTAGTCATCGCTTTAAAAAACCGCACTCGTATTTTAATTAACTTTAATTTTAATTTTTATACGATTTGAAACGTATCATGATGACTGCTATAATTACCGGCATAATTCTTTTAATTATTATGCACATATATTTTTGAATTTTTTGCTCGCTTTGTACCATTGTTTACGGCCAATTATTCCGCCACGGGAATGAATAGTAAATAAATAATGAAATTCAGTCTCATCACTCGTTGATGTGAATTCATTTGTGACTTCGTGAGGATTTCAAATTGACAGCAAGAATGGATATGCAATTTATATGTACACCTACGGATATATGAAAATATGTAGGTATATACATACATATCTTTTGTGATTTTTAGCGCTCCGTAGACTCAACACTGTGTTGCCAACACAATGCAACAGCCATCCAACAATTATGCCCTCCGTTGATCGCAACCGGCGATCGCATATGAGTACTTGGATAATTATATACACATTAGGGTGGTCCTCAAAAAAGTTAAATTCTCATACACATGAACATCCATATAATAATCACATACAGTTTGATACACTTAGCCGTAGTATTTTATTAATATGATATAATCAAAATTATGTGGCAACCTTGCGCATTTTGTAAATATTTGAAAGCATATATTTATAAAATCATTTAAAGTTGCAGTCTGCAGTTGATACACTTAGCGTAGTATTTTATTAATATGATATAATCAAAATTAGGTGGCAACTCTGTTCAAAATAATTTTGTAAATCTGTGCTTTCTTAAGCATTTACATTTTGATATATTTACGATCGTATTTGTTTAATGTAACATAACATGAATTAGGTGGCAACCTTGCACAAAATAATTTTTTAAATATTTTAAAGCATAAACATATTTATAAAATCATTTAAAGTTGCAGTCTACAGTTGATACACTTAGCCGTAGTATTTTATTAATATGATATAATCAAAATTAGGTGGCAACCCTGCTCAAAATAATTTTGTAAATATTTGAAAGCATATATTTATAAAATCATTTAAAGATGCAGTCTCCAGTTGATACATTAGCGTAATATTTTGTAAGTATGATATAATCGAAATTAGGTGGCAACCCTGCTCAAAATAATTTTGTAAATGCATGCTTTCTGAAGCATTTACATTTTGATATCTTTACGATCGTATTTGTTTAATGTAACATAACATGAATTAGGTGGCAACCTTGCACAAAATAATTTTGTAAATATTTGAAAGCATAAACATATTTATAAAATCATTTAAAGTTGCAGTTTAGAGTTGAAAAACGTATTATTTTATAAATCTTATAAAATCAAAATTAGGTGGCACCCTTGGAAAACAATTTTTGTTTATACCTACTTTCTTAAAAATCGACAGTTTCATACCTTAAGATTTTTTTATATTTAGTATAATACAAGTTAGGCGGCAACCCTGATAATTTAATAAAGAGAAAATTTTAGATATGTGTCCTCTTAAACATCTGCAGCTGCATATCTTTATGATCGTATTTTTTAATATCATATAATATAAATTAAGTGGCAAACCTGTTCAAATTAACTTTGTAAATTTATAAATGTTTTCTTAAGCATCTACAGTTTATTAGCCAATTGCTTTGACATAAAATTTAAAACAAGTGGCAACTACAATCAAAAAAAAAAATATCACAAGCAAAATTCTTTCTTTTTTGCTAGTGTGTTCTCAATACTGTAAATTTATTTAACTTATTTTATTAAGTACGCACATTAAAAACGATTTGAATAGGTGGCAACACTGTTAAATAGATTTTAAACTGTTCACTTTAAATTTAAATTGTTTGCATTTTGACACTTGTATTACAGTATTTCTTTAGCTTATACGATTTTTAAATTTCAGATTTACAGACAGGTGGCAACTTTTTGTTTTATAAACATTCGTTCATTACATTAAGCAAACATAATAGTTATGCAAATCATTTCAGCTTTCAGAATGTTGTTAGACTGTGGAACGCCGACGTGACTAAATTTTGTTGCGTAACGTAATTTCGTTGCAACTGTTTGATTTTTTTCAAAAAGCATAACTTAAAAAATATATGCGTGCACATAGTTTTTTTCATTACTTTTTTCCAATATTTAAGCCTCACCCTAATATTTATAAATACAGGTATACATGCATATGTACATATGTATGTATGTACTTACATATGTTATAGTTTAAAGTCCGAGTCTTTCGTTTGCATTGCTCATTATGATTTGATTTTTATTTATGCGAGTACTCGTCTGTATTTATTTTGTTGCTAGTTTTCTTGCTTTATTTTGTTTTTGTCTTTCATTTATTTATGTTTTTTTTTTTTTTTTTTTTTTTGGTGTAAAAGACAATAAAGGTAGTTGATGAGGTATGCGAACTGCTCATATTTTTCGCAAGTTCAAGGCGATTTCAGCGCTTTTGTTTGGGCGGCGTCTGTCGTGTTGTCGTCTGCCATACTGTGTCTCCGGACCTGGTACCACATATGTACGTCTGCATATAATATTTGTATGTATGTGTTGTGCATTGCAATGTTAAGCGTACATTCTTCCTTACGTTGCCGCTGTGCCGCTGAGCCGCTTGCATTTGCTTTGAGCCGATCCTCCTCCTTGTTGCTTCTTGCTGAAATGTGGGCTTTCATGATTGTCAGCTGTAATGTTGCATCGTTGTTTTTGTAACTGCCTCACACAATATTCTGTGTTCTTTTTCGATTCTTTCTATTCAATACCCACACCCGTTTTTGGTCTATTTTAAGCAAACTAGTTTCCTTTCGTTTTTCTCTGACTCATCAAGTTGGCCGTTTAACGCTCTGATGATCGTCGATTGCTAAATTTTATCGACCGCTGCTTTTTATTGCGAATTGTCGGGTGTGAGTGTATGTGTAAACAACACAGTTCCGGAAATCGATAAAGTGATATTTACAATATAAAAAGCTAATAATGAGATACATGCATACATATGTATATAGTTACTATAGCCAATAAAAATAATAAATCATTCATTGTTTATTTGAGCGTAAACATCGCGTCGTTACAACTTACTTTCACTTAAGATTGCATGCATACATACATGTATACATATGTACATTGCATTGTCGCCTTCAAAGTAATCCAAACCATATTAAATATTATGCCCAAGATTTTTCCAGTCCCCCAAACACTTTTATACGCATTTTTTGGGATAATCTTCAGCTCCTTCTGTGAATAATATTTTATCTCTTCGATCGACTGAAAATCGTTTCCACGGTAAATTCGGTTTGGGGAACAAGAAACGCTCATACGGAGCCAAATCTGGTGAACACGTGGGTTCATCGATAGTATTCATTGCGATTTTGGCTATAAATATGGTCACAATCGTGGCTCGATACGATGATGCTTTATCATAGAGTAAAATCCATGACTCCACAATTTCAGGCATTTTCGACGGCTGTTCTCACACAAACGCCTCAATACGGTCAAATAGCACTTTTTATTGACCATCTATCCCTATGGAACAAATTCATTTTGCACCAAACCACGAATATGAAAAAAAAACAATGAGCATACCCTTAATTTTTTGGCGCACGTTTTTTTGGTTTCGGCTCCTCCATTCCGATGATTGTTGACTAAACAAGTGTATCAAACTCATAATGCTCTTCACGAATGTGAGATCGGAATTCGCACTATCAAGAGAACTGCTTTTTGAGAAGAGAAAATGCAGCTTTGTGAGGACGTGTTAGGCATGAACGCGTTTCATACACTTGCCTGACGAAATTTAAGCACCATATTCTACACTTTTTTTTTAAACTAATCATCAGATGAAGAGTTCAACGGATGTCCGGAACGAGGTATGTCTTCAATGATCTCTCGACCATCTTTGACGACTTTGTACCACTCGTAGACCTGTGTTTTTGGTAACGCTGAATTAGTGTAAGCTTTTTCCAACATTCGCAACGATCTCCCACAATTCGGTTAGGCAAAATTTCAGATAAACTCTTTGGGTTAAAGTGAAAGTTATATTGATGTAATAAAGAAATTACTGCTGATTACTGATATTTATGGATATTTTAGAACCAAAGTCGAGTCCAAAGTATATTACACTCCCTCGAGTTAAATTTCAAGCAAATATAATGAGACCCTCGTTTTCGGGAAGGCTCATCTTTCCCCGGGTTGTTGCAGTTTTAACTGGTTAAAATTATAGTGGATATTAACGCGAAAGCACCTTGGATCTCACACAATCAGGTATTCAATGTAGCAGTATTGAATCAAATACAGTCTCCTGATCAAATTAATTAAATTGTGTTGACTTCAAGAAGCTTTGTCGATATATTGTATTAGAAAGTTACGACTTTTTTGTGACATCAGCGGCCTGGCCTTCAGTTGTCTAAGGTTTTTATGCTGGAGTTCGTAGCTTTTAAATGAACATTTGCATTTTTGGCAAACATTTAATTTTGTTACTCACCAAAGTTGACCTAAGAAACACATTTATGATACTAACTTTTTGATATAATTTTTATACTAAGATCGTTTTTTTTTGCTATTAAAATGTACCTCAGTTTCGGAGTTTGTACCTCTGTCGCTAAACTTATTTACAGGTCATTCGTTTCTCGTAAATTTTTTGGCCAAAAAAAGTCGCTCTCATCAGCGGTGAATGTCGAATTGAATTTTGAATTTGAATTGGCTCGCGTTTCATGGAGTTTATGAAATTGACCAAAGCAGTCAGAACAGTTTCTAGTTCTTCAAAGAAATCGTAAAAACGATTTGAACTTTCCAATCTGTCTCGAGCATAAGAGACGAGTTAACAGTCCTCGAGTGGATCTAAAAACGAGTCCGTTTCGGTTGCCTCGACCCGACTTCATTGTTAGTGGTTATTATATTTTTGAGACGATTGAGTGGAAAAAAGCGAATGAAAGAAGGCCTTGAGGGCTATAACAGAAAAACACTATGCCGACTGTTTCGAGGACTGGAAAAAGTGTTGACAAAAGACCGTTTTAACGGACGGAAATTGCTCTGAATGGATTGAACTGATTAAATAAACAAATTTACTTTCATTTTTAATCACAGTAGAAGAGAGAAATAGATATCACGAAAATGTGTAGTTCTAAAACAAGGTCGAAAGGTTACAAAACAAACTTTCGGAGTTATTTTATCCACATAATTGTCAAAAATACGCTTTAGAGATTCTTAAGAAAGAAGCACGGGAGGTATATAATCTGAACTTGAACTGCTAGTTCTCAGTTTCTCACTTACTCATGACCGCAGAAAGAAAATCGGTGCTTGGCGATGATTGTATTGAATTGTTGGAGAAAAAAATCTGCATAATATTGTGGGAGTGTGTAGAACTCGCCTGAGTACTCCGGGCTTGAGAGAAATTGTCCACAACTTCCCGTTCTCTCTTTCACTACATACATATATTTGTAATGCCAATGGAGCTTCCGTCTATGTTAACATGGTAATATTGCTTTTAGCTTTAAAAATGAATAAAATTCAGTCCATAAGAGTAAATTGCTAATTTAAGGCATTTTGACTCTCAAGCTTTCCCGAGAAATATACTATATATTATATCTGAGTTTTTGAGTTCAAGACTTGATCTCTGTGTGGAGAAAAATTTTCGTTGAGCTTTTTAAGTAAGCGCTTTTTATGAAAGCTCAAATTTGCAAACTTAATATTTTGGACTTTAAAATTATGTTATAGCTCTCATGAAGTTTCTTAATTTAATTTAATTTTTAATAATACTTCCTTCAGAGCTTTTATGTGTCATGAAAATGATTACAAAATTCGTCGAGCGTTAACAACTGCATTGGAAGTAAATTTTATTGGCACCTCAAAAATTAATTTGTATGCATGTAATTCTACATGTCTTAGGGTGGTTCTAAAGTGCAAACATTTAATTTTTCCCACGCGGCTTAAGATACTTAGGTCATGCATTCAGGCCTGCTTTAACCATAACCGTTCTCTATAAAAACACAGTACATTTAAAAACAAAGATGGAGTCCATTAATTTGGCTGTTCCCGAAAAATTCAGAACTTTTAATCTGAATGCGGCATAATGGACACAGGCGCTGTGTTCAAATTTAAATGTGGTGACGAACATGGTATTACCACTTCTGCTGGAGAGACTGCTCAAAATTAATTATTTAATATTTTAGGACCACCCTAAAGCACCTAAAGCAGAAACTTTCGCAACAATTCGACTTTCAAGCCAATAAAGCAAACGCTAATGCACCTTAAAATTAAGGAATACCCATGTTGCAAAATCCTAACTGACACCGAAAGACAATAAAGCATTAAGCAATAGAGGTAAACGGCAGGCAGAGTCGCCAGGTATCGAGGGTTCATTGAACCACATGTTTGTATGTATGTGTGTGTAGGAACAGCTTGCATTCGAAAAGCGCAGCCGAGTTGTGCCGAGGGCAAGAACCCTAAAAGCAGCACTTGCATAATATTAAGTGTTTCTTTCGCCGCAACATCGTACACACACACACCCGAGCATGCAAAGAGAGGCACACAGCGAGCAGCATAAAGCTTTTACCCAAAAAAGTCATTGTACAGAAATTGCAACACATTAAAGCAAAGCGAAGTTCAAAAGAATCAACGGACCCAAACAGACACATAGCCACACATTTATACATACATATCTACAAGTAGGAGAAGGTACAAGGCAAGTTTATGGCATACATACATACATATGTACATATGTACTACAAAGTGTTTGGATTTGTGGAAGCGAAGGGAGAAAGGCCGTCAGCTCGACAGCGCTGAGCTGCGATTCGGTGGCAAGTAGTAGTTGTGGATGTTGCATGCATTGGTCATGGCACGCGAATGTTGCTGCCACTTGACCAACAGCGAACACAACAAAAGAATATTACACAAATATAAAAAAAAAAATATAGTTGCACCGAATAGCCTTAACACATAAAAAACTTTCGATTGAGGCACTTGAGTTTGATCGTTCAGTTTGTAGCTATATGCTGCAGTTGTCCGATATTGGCGGTTCCGACAAATCAGCAGCTTCTTGGAGATCGAAATCTCACAAATTGTGAGACATATTATACACGAGTATACAGACGAACAGACGCGCAGACTGACTGATATGACTAAATTGGCTTAGCTCGCCGTCTGATGACTTATACCATATATATATATAATAGGGTCTTTGACAGTCACTTTGGCCTTCTCTGTGCTCCAAACATCGCAGCAAATTTAATATATCTTGTTGAGGGTATAATAAAAAAATAATGAAAAAACTGCAATAAAATTTAAATTGAAATCGCCGGAGAGAGCCTGGTATAAATTCAGCTTTTATTTTGAAATAAAAAATCACTGACATATTTCACCAGCTCTGGCGCTGACAGATGAATGCAACATCTAGTGAATAGAGCTTTAATAAGTTGGCGCAAAGAGAACACAAAAGATATTAAGACAGAGGGCTTAAATAAAACGCAAGCGCGCAGTAAACAGTAAAGTTAGAAGAACAGTAGGAGTTCTCTCACTATCGCGCAAGGCTTTGATAACCAATATGTTCTCCGAATGAGCTCGCATACAGATTAGGTGTATTAGTAATCTTCTAAATATAAATTATATTCGGCAGTGATTTCTTTTGATTTTCCAAACACTCACTGCCTTATACCAAATTTACTAGATCTGAGTCTCAGGAGCTCACACACTGACAGTGACTGAGTCATAAGAAGAACTGATCGATAAAGTTCCCGTCTAAAGATAGTTAAAGATTACACTACACGATCTGTGGTCTATTGCGCTCTTTATATACCTTCACAGCGAAAACTCATAAACAGGGTTACCATATTCACTGATTGCTTGATTTTCGCGAAAATTCCCTGATTTTTGTGAAAAATGCACTGCTTCCCTGGTTTCCTCCTGAATCGGCGAGTTTTTTAATTATTCTTTTTTTTGAGCGAGTGCGTGAAAACAGTCAGCATCGCAGCATCGCAGTCTACTTGGTATCGCTCGAGAAAGTAAAAAATAGCATTTTGGAAATCAAATCTATAATAGATAAAGTTGTCAACGCTTTGCAAGAGAGAATTGAACAAAATTTCATTCCTTTCACTTTAACCACCAAACTCAATGCTTTGAATGCCAAGGGAAAACGTGAAGATTGTGCGAACTTACGAGAAAATGTTTTCATGGTTTATTGAGAGCGATATGGTAACCCTACTCACAAGCGTTCTATGATTTATTATGCCCTCTCCTATGTCACATATGGTTACAAAGTTTCATCACTCTGAAAAAACACCAGGAGCTTGCTGGGCGCAACTCAGGTGTTATGATCCCTATCCACATAGTTGGAACCTACTTCCAATTTCTACAGCTTCTACAAATTGCAGGGTATTCTAGAATCAGGTGCTCTTGAGTTTAATGTGCCATGTATTGGTATGGATAGTTTGATATGCGAGCCCGCAATGTCGGCTCCAATGCCTTCCGGTGTTTTTGAGCCGTGAGTGTAAAACTGGATGGTGCTGCCCCTCAGCAGTAGATCGAGCGTGAAATCAATATCCAAAAATTCCAAATGTCATTAATCTCGTTACCATTACTCAAATAGCTCTGTTGTATTTAGTAAAACTTCTAATATTGTTCTTGGAAATTTTAACAAAGAAATCTCCATGTGCAAATAAAATGAGTTCTGCATGAGAAGCAATGGACTTTGAGCTGTTAAAACTTTATATATAGATTCGCGTATGCAGAAATTTCCATAACTACAAATCCAATCCAAAAACCTTTGAAAAAAAAACTATGTTTCAGGTCGGTCTAGCATCAGTTTTATCGAGCGTTCTCTGTGAGTACTGTTTTTCTAAAATTATTGGAATTTGTTTTGATCGAAGTTTTGATTTGAGGTCTAAAAAGTCATAGTCACAGGTACTTTACACACCCAGCAATGGATGTTCGAGTAACTCTGCTTAAAATGCGCCTCGATTATTCAAACACCTTAGGGACCGGGTATAACTAAACACAATTTTTGCGTTTACTTTGAGGTTACAGTAACACATACTCTCTCCTAAAACCCGTCGCAAAAAAAAATTCGTTGTTCTTCCTAAAATTTCCAATGGCTATTTTTACACCATGTAGTCTTCCAAATATTAGCAAAGTCAATGACTTTACAGGGTTTAAACTGATTTTTTAGAGAAACAGGAATATTAATCTCGAAGTTCGTCACGAAAATCACGAAACAACTACAGTGTGCTTAAACGAAAACCAAAGTGTTGTAACAAGGAAAACGTTTGGGAAGACTAGACCTAGATTTAGGATTATACCAACACAGAATCGGAAATTCTAAAAAAAAATATATATATATATATAAGTGACCTGGTCTACGGAAAGGGGGTTTAAGAGTCAAAAAATCTTAGTTGATTCGGATTTAAGATGAGATGCTTTTTCACGTGATAGAATCCAAAAAGTCATARACTAGTTTTCGCACGTTAGCTCCCTTTTGGTAGACCAGGTCACATATGTATATAAATATATGTAAATGATCAGCTTGACGATTTCCGTCTGTTCGTCTGTATACATGGAACTAGTCCCTCGGTTTTTGAATTATGGATCTGAAATTTTGCTTAATGTTTTTTATTTGATGAGAAATCTCTACGAAACTCGGCATTGATTATACTTCAAATAAATTGAAAAGTTAACGCGTTTTTTGATTTTTTTAGTACGATCTATACCTCTATATGCATAACCTATATAAAAACCCACAATTTCTGCACAAAATACCTGGTAGTTATCGCTAAACTATACATAGCACTCACAGTATATAATCTCACGCGAGCAAACAAACGTCACAATTACCTTACAACTCACTTCAAACTGGATCGGTAGACAACAGAAATGAAAAAAAAAAAAATACTTCCTTCATTAATTAAATAAAACATATGTACATACATTATACAAATAGCACAAGAACGCCTGAGGCGAGCCGAGCGCTTATCGATAACGCTGCTTTGAACCTACCACAACTGAGTGATAGACAGTCGGCTTAGCGCTGGCACTCAGACAGTGTACGGGCCTGCTTATCACACATTTTTTTACTTTTCTCTTTTGCAAGTTTTTTCTTTTTATAAATTTTGTTTACTTCCTCTATCGCCAAATACTTAGCCGTACAATGCGTCGCTTTCATGTTAATGCCGGCTTTACCTGACATTTGCGATTCTTTGCTGCTTGGGCTTATCAAATCGAATGGCTGCTACCCATGGCAGAGGGGAAAAATATTTATTTGCTAACAAATTTATCTGTTTCCTTCCTAAAGCAAATTTATTTTGCTTGCTGTAGTTTTGCTATATTCTAATCTGACATTTAGCTCCGTTATTGGAGACTGAACGGTAGCAAGAAATGTCTATAAACGCGATTCAATACCTAAAAAATAAGACAAAAACTCGTGTCTGTATATATTTGTATAGTTCAAGTATGTCAATTCGCGCCAGCTATCACTGAAAGTGGTAACAATTACTTGCTCATTCCATAGAAAAGACTGGTGAACACCAGGTTACTACAAAAGAAGCGCATGCAATCGTTGCGCATAGTTTCCAGTATTACCATATTTTATTTATTTACAGTAGGCAACAAATGAAAGTATAAATTTCACAGACGTTAATTCAATGCAGTTTCATTAAAATAAGCAATTAATAATTCATACATTAATATTACATTTACATAGGTGTTTAAGTAACAAATTATAAACAAATATATTTTTTTTCCGAAATAGAAAAAAAAAATTTGCTCCACTTTAAAAAAAGCACTCTTAAATAAAAGTGGGCAAATGAAAGTATACATTTTGACAAAAAAAAAAAAAAAAAAAAAAAAAAAAAAAAAAAAAAAAACCTTTGGTTTAAAAGTAATTTAGTATTTAAAATTGCCTTCTTTATTCTGAATTACGGCAGGAAGACGTTTTGGCATGTCTCGAATCAAATTTTCTAATATTTTCATTGGAATAATGTCAAGTTGACGCTTTGTCTCTAAGAAAAATTATTCAAAGTTTGTACGGCTGCTTTTTGGTATTTTGGAATCAAAAATTAACCACAAATACTTAATTGGATTTAAATCCGGTGACTGAGCTGGCCAGGGCAGTTTTTCTTTAAGCCTTCTTCAAAAAAGCGAGTACCATCTTATTGGAATATAAACGATCCCAAGTTCACTTTTCCAGCATTTATTTTTGAATTTTCGCTAAGAATATCAACATATGAAGCAACCGTCGTTTGTCCATCGATTTTAAGTACACTATCTATGCCAGATTTTGAGAAACAGCCCCAAACCATGAGAGAACTTCCTCCATGCTTCACTGATGATTGTATGCACTGTGATTTTAAGCGATCAGAAGAACAAAACCACATTTCCCTACGTGTTTTTTAACTCCTTAGCTCGAATTTGAATTAATCGGATGAAATTACTTTATCTCAAAATATGGTTGTCACATTTGGATATTGTTTTGCAAACTCTTGGTTCCTTTTTCCTACTCGAAATGCAAACATAGGTCATTTTTTTGCGACATAGTTTTCGAAACCAAATGTTTGTAGTTTTCTTTTCATTGTACTAATGGAAACAGCCAAGTCAAAACTTTCATTCAATTCCCGCGCTAAAATTTCAAGGTTTTCAGTAGCTTTTCTCGTACAAGTCGCTCAGCGTGTATAGAAATTTTGGACTTTGGACCTCAACCGTATTGAGTCCTGCATGTCTTTTTTCTATTGGAAAATTAAAAAATCCTTCTTTTTCCCCCTATGATGGAAATGGAATACTTTTCATACATTTCACCCCTCTTCTCGTCTTCTACAATTAAGATCCGGTTCTCTACAATTTTTTTTTATATTTTTTACTAAAACAAATTACAAATTCACTACAAGAGGACTTTAATACAATTGTCTCTTATTTTAAGAAATGGAAAATTCTGGTTAATACTCACAAGACTCAAGCAACTTTCACTTTTCACGAGGAAGCGTAAAAGCATCTTTCTCCCAACAAGTCATATTTCACTTAACTCTTTCGATGTCAACTGGGAGAAGACTGTTAGATATTTAGGACTGATACTAGACCCTAGACTGACCTTTACAGACCACGTGCTTTACATCATTAAAAAAACTAAGATACTAATTCGGTCGTTATACCCATTTATAAACAGAAGATCAGAACTWAGTATAACCAACAAAATGTATCTATTCAGGTCTATTTTCCAGGCTGTAGTTTTTATGGGGCACCAGTATGGGCCGATATCGCTAACTCCCACATCTACAAACTTCAAGTGGCCCTAAACAAAATATTGCAAATAATTTTCAACCTACCATGGCATTTTTCTACCTCGGAATTACACGACAGAGCTAATGTTGAACTAGTCGCAGATAGATTGTCTCGACTAAATAGAAGGTTTAACGATCGCTGTGAGCATTCCACGTACTCTCACATTAATGAATTAATTAATTAATTAACGGTTGTAAAATATATTCTTAGTTATAAAGTAGAAATAAGTAGGTTAAGACTATATTCTTCAAGGGTTTTTTCTAATATTTTTCCCTACAAAAACTATATTACCAATAGTAACATATCATAGCTCATTCTCAAACAATTTTTAAGTAGAAAAGGCAAAATCGCCTGTACTCTTAACTTATATACATTACTCACTGTAAATACACATATTATAAGAAAAAGTGAAATAAATTTGAATTTGAATTTGAAATATGAATGATTTGAGGCTGCCAGTGTATATTGATGAAGTGTTATACGAGGTGTGTTCAAAAATTATTGCGAATTTTGAATTTTCGCTTGTTACGTATATGCGAATTTTTTGTGGCGTTATGTTGGTACTCATGTCTCTCACTTATCACTTATGCCGACAAGCTCGATCATTTTAAATGTTCATTTAATTGTTGACAGCTGCTTTGCTTGCACGTGTTTTGGATCGTCTTCGATTTTTACCTATTTAAAAAAATGGATCAGCGAACCTGTTTCAAATTTTGTGTGGAAAAAGAAATTAAATGCGAGGATGCATTCCGAATGTTGACTGTGGCATACGGAGAAGCTACCTTGGACCGAAGCAACGTTTAACGTTGGTACAAAATGTTCTTAGAAGGCCGAGAAGATGTGACAAAAATTGGCTTTTGCACCACGATAACGCCCCTGCTCACACATCGTTGCTTGTGCGCGACTTTTTGGTCAAAAACAACACAATAATGATGCCGCAGCCACCGTATTCCCCACATCTGGCAACCTGTGACTTTTTCTTGTTCCCTAAACTGAAGAGGCTCATGAAAGGACGACGGCATCGAAGGAGGAGTTGAAGAAGACAAAAAAAAAAAAATTATTTTTTTAAAGTGCTTCGAAGATTGGAAAAACCGTTGGCACAAGTGTGTAATATCTCATGGGGATTACTTTGTAAGGGACAAAATAGATATTCATGAATAAATAAATAAATAAATTCGCGATACTTTTTGAACACACCTCGTATTTTTTAATAATTTTTATTTMTTTAAAGGGCGTTTGGTTAGATAACATTTACTCGTTCTTTAGTATAATTTTATAATTTTTTGTAACGCTAAAAATACCTATTTGCACAATTTTTTGTCGCTAAGCTAGAAAAAGCTCCAGGTAACTAAGTTCCAGTTAATCAATTCTTCGTCAGATGCTGTAAATTGAAAATAATTAGTAAAACTGCCTCCTTTCTCACTTCTTCCTTTTAACAAACTGCTTTCCTTTAGTCGAAGCTGCTGCAACGTAAACCTCCAAGACTGAAACTTGTAGGTATCATTGGTGTATTTGTGAGTTATACCAAATCTACTGACTACAGATCTCTTAAAAGCGAAGGACACAGTTTTTTTTAGTGCTGAGAGGCTGCGAACATTCTGATTATTATTTATTCGAATCGTTTAGACACAGGAACCGTCATATGAAAAGTCTACAAAATAATTAAATTTTATGAAGTTACGTGAAAAAATTTCGAACATAAAGGGTGATATATTTCGAGGTTCCCAATTAAAAAAAAAATTTTTTTAAAACACTTATAAAACTTCAAATTTAATGGGAATATTTATTACCATTCGAAATAGTTTTCCTTTGTATTTATTTTTGAAGATTATGTCTTTCAAATGTTGGTCGCGGATTCGTCTGTCCGTTGGGTCCAATTTTCGATGACTTGTTTGAGCATTTCGATTGGTAACTGGCGAATGACACACAGATGTTTTGCTCCAAGATCTGAATCGAGGCGGGATTGTCGCATAGACTTTAGACTCTACATATCTTCACAGGAAAAAGTTTTACCGGCCCAAAACTTGAAAATATGTACTCACTGAAGTTTTTTCTCAATAAATCCAGATATTGATGCGATGTGTAGGAAGTGGCGGCGTCTTGTTGAAACCAAATGTCGCCGAGATCTCGAGCCTCAATTTTAGGCATCAAATAGTTGGCTATCATGGTTATCATTCTTCAAGAAGGACGGATTTCGAATATACTACATATTAATTTCCATAGTGCTCAGGTGAAATACGGAGCCTTAAAGACAAAAAAGTGGAAAGAGGTAAAGAGGGTTGCTATCATCAAATTTTTGTAGAAATTATAAATAAGAAATTCATTACTTTTCGCCACGTCCTGAAATGTTGTTGTGTTAAATGCTCAAGGTCTCATATAATGTTTTTAAATTTCAATTGCTGACTGAACTAACCTTAATGACATTCTCTATCGTTGTGTTTCTTCGCTTAAATATTGACTCCTCGGTAATACCAAATGTATTCGAAGTAATTTCTTGAAATTCAGCTCTAATAATGAGATAAGTGATACAATCGTTATCTTCACAAAGATCGTATAGCACGACGTCTAATCTTAAGCGAAAGCGGGTAGAAAAATCCCTTTCTCTTTGGAACATACTGCTTGACGGGACGAATATCCGTAGAAACTAATTTTTTTACGTCAAGAGAATTTTTTTTTGGTTTCAGTTTAACAAGGAGCAACTGAAAATGTCAAATTTCTTATGAAAAAAAAAACTTACCTTTTTGGTGAATATTTTCATATAAAGACTTTGGACTTAAAGCCTTGAACTTTTATTAGGCTAACATTACTTTCAGCATTGATGTTAGTTCCAGCATATATGAAAATACCAATTTGCGCGTGCTGAAGTTTAGGCTTGTAATTTATTCACTATAAGTAATCGTAAAATTCGCTGAAGAGCGTTACATGACAACTATTTAAGATATATAATATCTAATAATTTTTTACACAAAGGTTAGTTTTGGAACCAAAATATGATCTCTACCAAAGAGTGACTTAGCGCAAATATTTATCTTAAATGACGGCCGGTATAAAAGGTTCTTCATAATTTGAATGGAGCTTGTTATATTTTTGCTTTCGGAAGCAAATTTCAGTCATCAAGACAAGATAATAACGACCGATTCAATGGTAAGGGGTTTCAGAATATGCTAAAAGAAAGTCACGTGCGATTGTAATGTGGGTGATAGATTTGTTTAACTTAATAACACTCGAAGAAAATTCAAACGGTGATTAAAGCAACTTCCTCTTTCATAACAAGCATTCTCCTCAACCTAAATAATAGATGATTCTGAATTAGCTGTGAATAACAATGCATAGTAGATCTGTCAGATTGTCATGTATTCGGATTTGCTTTAACTTTGTTTTGAATTTTATAAGGAGTAACTACAGAGTACTGGTATCTAGATCTTTAGAACCTGTTTAGTTGACGGAACCGTCAATTTCGGCTCACTATAGCATATATTTGCCATCCAAAATTAACAGGCAAAATCAAGTAATTGCATGCAACTTCTTTTTTTTGTAAAGCGTATTCTAACTTCGGCACAAATTAAGTTTCTTAATAATAAAAATACCATTCAAACCGCTTGGCAACCTTGTTGTAAGCAACTAACAGACTCTAAGTCGCTTGATTGTAACTTGTCTGCGAAAACTCTTTTCTTCTTCCACAAATACTTGCATATGTACAGACATAGTATATACATGATGTACCCACATGCGCTTAGTGTCGGCACAAGCGAGTCTCCTATCGCCACAAGCCGCTGCTGGACTCTTTCTTTGCACGCATGCGGCGTTTCAGAGCGCAGTTCAATAAATCAATTAAAATTTATGATTGCGATAACACGCAAATGACTTGAATACGATTTTAGTGACTGCAATTGCTGTGGCAAAGTAAACAAAACAAATGCCTGCAACAGCCACAGCCAAAGCGTTGCAACTAAATACTGCATTAGCACTAACAATAACAACAATCATTACAGCATAGTTTAAGTGACAGTAAATAAATACTTGCAAGTGAATTGAGTGCAAACTGCATTGAAGGTGTGCAAATATTTGCATTCGTGTATGACTCTACAGGCTGTCAGGTAGCGGGTGGTTCAAATGCTGGTTACGGCTTGCGCTTTTCAGTTACGCTTTCGTCTAGTTTTGTGTAGAGAACTTTCCGGAATTCGATAAAATAGTTAGTATTCGGACACTTCCGAAGTCCACTACTTTTAGACTGCTACTATTGTTAGGTTATATAAGAAGAATATTTCACCATTAAATCCTTTTTTAAAGCAATCTTAATGAGTAATTAGCAGTAATTAGTAATTTCCTATTTCTTGTTCAACCACAAACTGTTTAGTTATCTTTCCAATATAAAATAATAATGAGTAATCTGGGAAGTAATTATTAATCCAGTAATAAATTTCGTATTTATTGTTATTTGTAAGTCTTATTAGTGTATGAAAATTGTATGTATTTAATTACTAAGATTACTTATTTTCCATTGGTACTTTTTGTTAAATTTTATTTAACTGTTTTTGATTATTTGATAGTAATTATGCGGTTATAATTCTCAATTACCCGTAGTAATTACTTTTTTCGGAAAGTAATTACTTTTTTCGGAAAGTAATTACTAATCTAGTCATAAATAAATGGTTTCAGATTTAATATTATTTGCAAGTCATATTAGTATGTGAAAATTTAATGGCTTCGCATAATTATAAAAAAAGTATTGAGCGAACATAATTATCACATGTTAATTACATTACCATTACATTATGTTCCATCAGTACTTTTTGTTTTATTTCTATGTCTTGGATTAATTATTTTTCATCGGAAAGTAATTAGTAAACCAGTAATAAATAAAGTAATTTCATATTTAACATTATTTTTCAGTCATAGTATACGAAAGTGGTAATTGTAATTGTTGTTATGTAATTAATCATTGCATTACCAATAGTGATTGTGTTACATCAGTACTTTTTTCCATTTTATTTATCTGTTTTTAATGGCATTACTAGTTATGTGTTTAAAATTCTTAATTACTTGTAGTAATGATTTTTTATCGTTGTTAGTTATGTAATTAAAGATTCTATATAGTATTTAGAAGATTAATTACATGTAGTGTTTATCTTCCATTAATAATTATTTTTCCATTTCATTTATCTGCTTTTGATTAAATTAGTAATTATATGGCTAAATATTTTAATTACTCATCATAGTAATTTGTTATCGATATTACTTGTATAATTACAACTTTTCATTAGATGTAGTAATTATTTTTCATCAATATTTTGTTTATGTTAATTTATTTAACATAATTTCGATTACATATTTAATTACATTTTGGAATTACATGTTTAATTACTCAATTMCTTTTGATTAMAATTTTTGTTTAATTACAAATAAWAGCATACAATTACATTTCACGTAGTAATTAATTTTCATATTAATATATTAWTTTTAAATAATAATTACATATTATCAGTAATTCTTTTTTATATCAATACTTTTAATTACAAATTTAAATTTCCAAGTAAAATTTATGTAGTAATTAATTTTCAAAAATAATAATTTTGTATTGTAATAATTGTAGGTTTTCAATATATTTATTTTCTAATATAATTATTTAAGATATTTTTTTATAATTAATCACTATTTATTTTTAGCTTTCATATAAATTTTTAGAATTACTATTACAATACAGTTAATTACAGCTTTACTCGCACTAATCACATTTCATTTGGATTTATTATTTTGTATTTAATACGAATATTGTATTAAATACAAAATAATTCTTAAATTAAATTACTTTAATTACTCGTGGTAATTATATTTTCAAAAAATTACATGTCATATTTTTGATTACAATTGTAGTTATGTATTAAGAACTGTTGATTTTTCATCAGCAATAATATTTTATATTATATTTGAGTTTGTGATTACTATTGTAATTATGTAATTATTTATAGTATTTAATTACCCGTAATAATTTTTCTTCATCAGTAGTTATTTTGGATTTAAATAAATACTACTTTACAATGAAATATATATTATATATTTTTAATTGATGTAATTTAAAAACGTTGTAATTACAACTTTTAATTACTTATCGGAAATTAGCATCCTTAAAATAAGTATGAAATAGCATTCTATATATTTTTTGCATTTTTCTTTTAGCAACAAGGCATTCGGACCTTACTTCCTTCTCCTTTAAAATACAGAAATCAACTTGCTTTTGTTCCACCCTATACATACTAACATTCGCGCTCGTTTAGCGAGTCAACTCACTGTTCGCCGTTTGCATGTACAAATGACTTCATTAATTAATCTCAATTGTTAACGCAAAAAATGCACTAAAAGTGATGTATTAACTGCATTTAAAGAATTACCGTTAAATTGAAAAGTTTTACGATTTCATTACGCTACAGTTCAATTATATAAGTAAGTAATGGGAATATGTTTCTTTATGTAATTACACAGATAAACGGCATGGGGTTAAGCAAATATTTAATTAATGCTACAAATACACATATATATGCATATAAATATATATGTATATATATAGCATGTGTATATACTATAACATTTATCAGCGGGTAATTAATTTTGTATTTAGTTGCTGCCGGCTGCGAGGCTGGCGTGCTCTTATTATCTGATCGGCGCTACAACGAATTATACTCCTTACTGGCGTGCGTATATTCGAATGACAATACTTGCGCATACTATTAATATATTATGTATATACACTCTTATGTACATATGTATATGTGGCACATATATGTATGTAAATAGCTTTGAATGTCTCCAGACTCTTATCAGATCCTGCAATTAAAATTAAAGCTTGACAAGACTGGCAAAAGCTTTTAATTAATGATCCTCCTCTTAACCGAAGTGGTTCAAATATTTAGCAATTCCATAAAATGCTGTTGACTTTTCAGGATTTATATTGTTAAGTATTGGTTTAAGTTGAATTGAATTTCTTAGCAATAAATATTATACTTTTATACTATATTTATTGCTACTGCAAGATTTAAAGAAGCTTTGGGCCTCATACTGGTTTCAAAGTTGAATAATTCAAGTTGTGTCATAAAGCAACCAATTCTATAAAGCTAATAGATTCGACCACTAATTGATTTTTAAGAAAGAAACTTTAGATTTGAAAACCTTAAATTAACCCTTGTGAAAAATTATTTTATAATTCCCTTTACTTCTACAAAAAAACGTCAAACACTAAAAATATTGATAATCATATGATCGTTAGGTAAATTTTCTGATTTCACATGAGACCATGAACCCAGAACTCCTAAGTACTGATCAAAAAGATCGTCGGAGATTGACTAAACACCATGATCCTGCCACAAGTTTATTGAGGCGCCTAATATCAATTCCAGTTGATTCGCCAAGTTTGCGAAAAATATGGCAACCAAGATGCTTCAACCTTACAGTGGCGATGAGTTGGACAGGGGAGCAGAAAGTGTCCAGAGCTTTGCTTTTTAACTTTGATAAGTTGCGGCCTCTAAAATATTTAGCCTCACCGTGTGAGTGCCAATGGCACATTATTATTTGCGACGGCTGTCATTGCGGCTGTGTGAGTCCGAGAGAGAGCTAGCAATTCAATGCATCTTTTACATTCGACTTAATGCCAGAAGGCTTTCGCAATCCTACGACGCTGGTTGCTGATCAACATTTGCTGCGCTCGCGTTACGCGCATAGATCCAACGCCCGAAATGCACAAAGACAGAGCTCGTTCCCATCCTGTTGGATATTTCGTATGGGTGCTTATCTTGCAAGTTCATCGGGTTTAAAATTTCCGACGATTCCTCTCTGGCCAGACATCCAGATAAGTTTAATATGAAAGTTGCTTGATGTCACTTCTAAAGACGTTGCGGTCACAAGGCCTGGTTAGCAGCTCTGCTTTCGGAATGGACGCATACCACTCTAAAAGAATTTCGCAGAAGTACATCTGCTGCTAAACTAGCTTGAAAGTTAAACTTCAAATCTTTCATAATTAGCGCTGTGGAAGATCTATAAAGAATTCTCAGAACTAATTTGATATTCAACTAAAAAGAAGTACTTGTAGATACTACTTTTTTTGTACTCTCCACTGCAGCAAATAGTTTTCAGGAATGTTGTAACTTGAGATGGTATTGATGAAATCTTAAAAAGAAATCGGTTCTTCATTTTACGTTGGATATGAATGAATATTTACTGCCAAATTCTTCGAATGTCGAATGTTGTACTTCTGAAATTGAAGACAGACTTATAAAACGGCTGTCTTCCACCAATTGAACCCAGAGAGTGCAAAACATATCGTTTTGGTGAAATTCGATTTAGGTCCTCGAAGGCGATACATCTCTTACAGTGATTTTTCAAGCTACCGTTACTGTTTTAGTAAAGCGATTTATGCGTTTTTTTCCAAAAGGGAACGAAGTCTCGACTTTAACTCTCTATTGTTCACGAAGATAAACTACGATTACTGATCAACAGCAACAAGTTACTCAGAGCAAACTCATCTCGAATTTGAGACCTTGCTGTGCATTTCAACCAGGGATAATGGGATGCTCAACTTATTTGAGTGTGAGAGCGCCTCAAAATAAGTGTTTTTTATAACATTTTCCATTATGGCCAGATCGCACCAAATAAGAATTTTTGGACATTTTAAATTAAAATACCTAATATTTATTACGATTGCAAATTATTATATATTGAACTTTTAATATATGGCGAAATTACTTAATTCCTTTTTTATGATTTTATGGTATATTAAAACAACTGACTTTCGATATTTCAATACTTAATAAGGTGAATTAAGCCTGTTAGTTCTAAATTAATAAATGTTTTTAATCATTTGTAATAGAAAATTAATTCTATDATGCATCAAATTACAAAACGTTTCATAATATATATTTAAATTTCGCATTTTCTTTGATTTTCATTATTTTAAATTTTTATTAGCGATTTTGAACGGCGGCAATAAATTCCTCCGTTCATATATATTTTTGATATAATTTCAATCTGGCCGTTCCAGTCATTCAAATTGCAAAACGTCAAAACCTACTCAATCCAGTCAACTGTCAAAGTTCGGTAGGTTTTGACGTTTAGCAATTGCTCTCTCACTTCCATGAGAGAGGAGTTGGAGATCTCATTATCTCTGATTTCAACTGTTTTGCAGCTGTTAACGCAAACGAACTTCCTTACTGAGACAAGCTAAGTTTTTTTTTCAGATGAATGTTATATACTCAGAAACACCTTCCTCTTGGTCGTTGCATACCGCTAGCGATCATAATTTAATATTGCTGTAATCGCCCTCATTGTCCATAAAGTCGAGCACAAAACGGCGGAGCGTTGCACGCGCCAAGTCATCTTGCCTTTACCACAAAGAGCAAATGTTATTTATACAATGTGGACAATTATGGCGGAAAGTCTATTGACCGGCTGAGCTACTGGTCCCATTGCGCCCACTGGCCAGCCATTGCAAACATAGTCAGTCGCTTGTTGTTGTTGCTGTTGGGGCGACGGCGGAGGATAGGCGACAAAAACGGCGACAAGAGCAGCAAATAGCCGACTACAATGACGACAGCGCGGCATCTATTTCTGGTATTGACTCAGCTCGTCGCGGCTATGGCATTGACAACGAAAAGGTGAGGTTGTGCGGGCGGCGTGCGCGTCGTCTCCCAGTGCGCTACCCGGTTCAAGCCATATATGGCAGATGTTAACGCGTTTTTGTTTCATTGTTTATGCTACGGCTTTGCTGTTATTGTTATTGTTTTGTGCGCTTGGCTGCTGTGTTGCGGCTGCTTATCGGCGTTTAGTGCGAGCGAGTTAAATTGTGTGATTTGTTGCAGGCAATTCGCGGAATTCAGTCGCGGCAGACCCGCCTAGCCATATTCGTGGCGACGTTTTAGCCATTTCTGTGCTTGGTTTCGCTTTTAACACGGCGACTGCAGCGCTCTGTCTACAAAGACATTGTTTGTGTTGTTGTTGTGTGATTTTTAACAATTTCAAGTTCATTGCTTTTGCTTTTTTTTTTTAGCTTATTTAGCTATTTAACTTCTTTATTTATTTTTACTGTACATGACTACATATGTTTTCCGCCTTGTTTGAGGGGTTTAGTGGCATAGAGCGCGGCGAATCTGGTTTGCTCCGACTTTAGAGACACATCAATGCGTATTTTACGCTGTACTTTGCAAGAAAGTAAACAAAAGTCGCGACTATTGTAGGAAGACAAAGGAGTAGATATATAAAAATTCTGAAACATTTTATATGTATAGCAACTTCATTATTTTGGATATAATCGCTTCAAAGTTTTCTTGGTGGGCGTTAAGTTTGTTGCGTCCACTTTATAAGGTCTTACGATTAACTATACAACTCTTACTCGTCCAACTCGTTAAACTTATATAATCTGAGCTTGAAAAGTCTTCGCTGCATGCTTTAAAAAGATGCCGGTGAGCTCAATTCTCTCAGGAACATATTTCGGGGTACAGTCTTGTAGTATAAACCCATCAATCACATTTTGTCTACGGAGTAGTGAAGCCGGCGTATTAACAATAATTCCTAGAGATCGATACCTTTAAAACTAAGGATTTAACTCGAGTATATTCAGACATACGAACAGAATAAAGCGACTCGTCTTGCCGAATATTTATATTTTATAGAGCCTTTGGCGTTTCTTGTATGTCTACGTATTGCTTTAGACTATTTTATTTTATCCAAACACCCGTATGAGCTTGCAGTAAATTTTGGAATTATGCAACACCAATGTTAACCCCACACTTCTACACAGCTGCACGAAATTTTCTTAACCGCTGACATACAAAACCAGCAATGTTTCACAAACTGTTGTCTTCGCAATGTATGTCGCCTTTGCGGGCCCGTGACAGTCTCTAACACGGACTTATAGTCACGCACAAATCTAACACCCCTGCGGGCTAGAATTCTCAAAACGAAATGAGACTGCCTCGAATAAGTTCTGGGACGAGTTGCAGGCACAATCACCCGAAGCGCTATCGACTGGAATCCACAAGGTAGATGAAGGAAAGGCAGAACCGCTCTAATCTGAGTAAGAAATTTGAGCATCGACATATCTAGGGTCCAATAAAGTGGCAGTCAAATCAAAAGTTGGGGGCAAGATCGGAATTAATGGAAGAGAGTGGAAAGGGTACAATATACCATATATATGTACTCTATAACTTTTGAAAGTTCTGCGAGAGAATTATTTATAGTCAGTTACGATGAACTCTTAACAAGACAAGTTTAGGTTAGGTTTTACTTCCCGGTTGCCACGCTATACATATAGACACACGTCAGCGCTTTTTGCGAACTTTACGAGCGATTGGATACCTAATTTTCTAGGAGATTGAACTGCGTTTACGAATGTATATTCTAGATATTTTAGACGAGATCTGGATATTGCTGGACAGAAGCATGGGAAAGATTCTAAACAACCGTCCTGCAGTCCTTTCGAGAGCGTGTGAGTAAAAAGCATGTGAGATTTTCTTAGTGACTCTTGCACATGATCTTGGCGATCTTGCACGTCTTTAAGGCATTCCATCTCGCGTGTACCGTATGTCAACACTTTCGGAATTTCAGCTACTAGCCGCCCATCTTTCGAAAAATACAATATGAATACTTTTTATATCGTTGCCTACGTTTTTAGCTATCTCGGAAGCTTTTCTGACACCAAAGGCTTCCGCTTGGAATTTGGCGCATTTAATTGTTGATAGATGTTTAGCGAAGAGCTCTACAAATTTTTAGTCTCACGCGCAGCTTTTAAGCTACCGATGAGGGCAGGCGCTCAACAAGCAGACATTTTAGAGAACATGGACAATTCTGCTCCCTACGGCATTCGACTTTCTTTTATATGCTTGTATATACATATGTACAATTTACTATTTTGTCTGATGAAAAATGTAAACAAATCTTCAAATTAGTGGGCGGTATTCATTGCGCGAATAAACTTTGTAAATTTTCCCATGACCTGTAAAATGAATTTCAATGCGCGTTTAACGAGCCACTTAATAATCAACGTTTATTTTGCTTTTTTTGTGAGCACGGACTTTTTGCCTTACTTGCATGCATATAGTATGCAAATATGCATTTTTAATTACTATTATTTTTATTTTTTTGTTTTTTTGTTGACTCTGTGAAAGCTTTAATTTACACGTTTTTCGGTTAAATAATTTCCAGTTGCTTACTTCACACAATCAACGCTCATTTGTTTTGCATGAAATTTCAATTTTCAACCAATAAATCGGCCCACGCATTTTAACTGACATTTTAGCTGACGAAACAGTCGGTGCGACGGATAGCTATGCGTTGTGCAGAAACCTATAAATTTATGTTTTCATTTATTTGTGTGTAATCGCTGTGTATGCGGCTGTTTGCTATAACGAGTAGCGGTGTCATAATTCAAACTCACCATAAATGTGTTGGATTGCGTAAATTTTACCAAATGAAAAGAACTTAATTGGCAATTCGTTCATTAATTAAGTCAACATTTTTTATATCGATTACTCATATTGCCTTGGTGTTATTAAAATCGAATTTTATTTGAGCTTCGAAAGCAGTGATGATGCCATACTGTCATTATTCTAGTCAGCAGGCTTTTGTAGAATGATGAAAAAACGCAATTTGCTAATTTACTAAATTATGTTTCAGACCAAAAACTCTATTAAGTGAGAGAGTGAGCACTTTGCCAAGTAAGTTTTGCCGAATATGTAAACCAAATGCACCGTTAATGCTTTTCAAAAAAAAAAAAAAAAAAAAAAAAAAAAAAAAAAAAAAAAAAAAAAAAAAAAAAAAAAAAAAAAAAAAAAAAAAAAAAAAAAAAAAAAGTTTTTAATGCAAAAAAAGGTATGAAAGAAGAAGGAACAATATTTCCTCATTGTCTTAGAAGTCGCGTTTTCATTAAAAACGGTGCTGCATTTCGAGACCCCCCATTTTTGTTTTAACAAAAAACACCGAAACTTCAAATTTAATGGGGATTTATTATCATTCTAAAGAACAATCTTTGGCATTTATATTTTGAATATCATCTCTTTCAAATGTTGGCTACAGCTACGCCTCAGGGGGTCCAAGTTTCGTTGACTCGTTCGATCATTTTGACTGGTAATTGGCGAATGACACTCGAATGACGGCCTTGGAGCGAAACATCTGAATCCACGTCCACATAGACTTTAAGCTTGATATATCTCCACATGAAAAAAGTTCAACGGTGTGATATCACACCACTCGAACGATCGCCCAAAATGTGAAATTATCTGCGTTCTCTGAAGAAATCCATCGAATGATGCAATGTGTTGCGAGGTCTTGTTGAAAACAAATGTCGCCGAGATCACTAGCTTCAATTTCTTGCATCAAATACATAGTTCCTTATCATGGCGAAATAACGGTCGACTTTGATGGTTATGCTCTCACCGGCATCATTTTTGAAGAAATATGGACCGATGATTCCACCGGCCCATAAACCACAGCAAAACGTTGTTTTTCTGGACGATACGGCAGCTATTGAATCTCTGAGGCAATTCGCTTGTTTACGTAAACATTGAGACAAAAATGAGACTAATCTCTGAACAAAAGGAGGCTCTAAAACGTCGGATATTTTCGGAACTTTTCAAGAGCCAGAGAGCGAAGCTTCTTAGCACGGCTTCAGTCCTTCCACAAGCTGTATTTTGTACGTTTCCAATTTAAAATCTCGATGTAAAGTGCGCCAAGTCGTTCCATATGTCAGTTCGAGTTTCTGCGAATGGCGCCGAATCGAATCTCCACGATCTTCGTGTACACTCTCAGCTGCTGCATATTTTTACTGATCTATTCGGTCTAATATTATCCAATAATGAAAGCTGGAAAGTGTTCCAAGTAGTACGCTCAGTAGGCCGTTTAAGTTGACCATAAATTGAGCGAAGCGCTCGAAACACATTCTGAACAGCACGTGAATTTTCCTATAAAAGTTGAGTGATTTTCATGAAAGAATGACAAACAATACTGACAGTTTGACAAGACCCACAGTTTATCTGCAAAAAATATCGTTGAAAAAAGCAACAATTTATATACTGTTGGAGAAGTGCCGAGAAAAAGTCTACTGGGTAATTTTGGTTGGCTTAGCTTGAGATATGTAAATACAACTATTTAGCGGGTGGGATCAGGCTCATTTTGTTTATTTTTTTTACACAATTTTATTATTTAACGAAATTTTCAGTCACATGGCAATGACACCATTTATCTCACCAACAACACTTACTTTTTGTGGTGCCAATTGATATGTGTTCTGAGTTTCATTAAGATATCTGAAGCATTACTCAAGTTATAGCTTGCACAAACGGATACACAGTCATTTGGAAATCAACTCGCTTTGACAAACTGATCATTGATATATGTATTTGTATATGGTTAATCTAAAACTAGGTAGCAACATGTTGCGAGAGTATAAAACTGGAAAAGCTTCGAACAGTAAGGTGACCAGAATGCACTTTTGATACCGATTTTTAGAATTTATGTGGTTTTTAGAGTAAGGGGTGTACTTTTTGTTTATGAATGTTTTTTTTTTGTTTTTTTTTGTTTTTTTGTTTTGAAGAATAGTATACATTCCTCCCAAATCCAAAGCTTCCATGCAAAATGTATCTCATTGAAATGAATTAGAGCGCATCGTCGTTGAATTGAAATCAGTTAAAACTCAAGTTTTGAATACAAATTTCCAAATCGTGTGAACAAGTTTTCTGCAACCAAAAGTGTGTCGGCTATGAATTATTTCCTTGATCGAAAAAACATTTTAGCAAATGCCGCCAAAAAAATAAAAAACAGACACAGAAACAATTAATTTCATATAACTTTTAGACGACACAGAAATTAGCGCACAGAAGGCGAAAATGTACAAAAATAAACGAAAAACTTAAAAAAAATATAACAAAAAATTAACAAAAATAAAAACAAAAATAAATGCGAATAAAAGTAAGAAAACATAAAACAATCTCGCCAATTTAGCATCAACTCTGGCGATCAAATGAATTTACGCGCTCGGCTGGCCACCGATCACAAAAAATAAAAATAAAAATAAAAATAAAAGTAAACAATTAAACAATATAAAATGCGAGGAAAACAACAATAATCAAATTTAAAATTCTCAACAATGAAATCAACGTATCTAATTACGATCGTTTACGTTCGAAATATAAAAAGCGAACGAAATTCGGTAAAACACCGCATGCTAAATTAGTTTTTCTTATTGCTTTTGTTGTTGCTTAACGCATGCGATTATCGCCGCAACAGGTTGTGGCGCGCAGGCGTGTAGTCTGACTAAAATATATAAAATGAATATAAAAACAACAATATGTCAGGGACGCGCGTTTAATACATTTATTTACGGCTTATGGGCTTTTTTATTTGTCGAAAATGTTTATAAATATTTATGGCGTTTTACAGCGCCTCTTTTGAGAGATATCACTTTCTCAATTTATTGCAGCAAATATTTAGAGTGATATTGATAACAACAATATGCATATTTTATCTGGTTTTGATAGTTTCTGTTTCACTGAGAGCCCTTTACAAGTCTCCTAAATAAAATTAATAAAAGTGTTGCCACATGTATTTAGTTAAATAAAAATAAAGAATAAATGTAAAACTACAAAAGTTATGTAAAATTTGAGTACCTAAGAGAAAGTATCCACAAAATTTTGTTAAAAAAATATATTAGCGTTGCCAACTGTTTTTAAAATAAATTTAGAAAAAAAAATTTAAAAACGTTATGTATGGTGTTTAAAATTTCATAAGTAAACAAAATAATAAATAAAATTATTTATAGGGTTGCCACATGTAGTTAATTAAAAAATTAAAACTTGGTCTAAAACTATGAAAGTTACATAAAAATTGAGTACCTAAGAGAAAGTATCCACAAAATTTTGTTAAAAAAATATATTAGAGTTGCCAACTGTTTTTAAAATAAGTTTAGAAAAAAAATTTAAAAACGTAATGTATGGTGTTTAAAATTTCATAAGTAAACAAAATAATAAATAAAATTATTTATAGGGTTGCCACATGTAGTTAATTAAAAAAATAAAACTTGGTCTAAAACTATAAAAGTTACATAAAAATTGAGTAACTAAGAGAACGTATCCACAAAATTTTGTTAAAAAAATATATTAGAGTTGCCAACTGTTTTTAAAATAAATTTAGAAAAAAAAATTGAAAAACGCAATGTATTGTGCTTAAAATTTTGTAATTAAACAAAATAATAAATAAAATTATTTATAGGGTTGCCACATGTAGTTAATTAAAAAATTAAAACTTGGTCTAAAACTATAAAAGTTATGTAAAATTTGAGTAACTAAGAGAAAGTATCCACAAAATTTTGTTAAAAAAATACATTAGAGTTGCCAACTGTTTTTAAAATATTTTCACCAAGAAGGTTAATCTGGGGCCCAGTCTTACGCCCATGTAATATATCACTTTTTGTGTCCTTAGAATAAACTTCGTCGTTTGTACGCTTATTTAGAGAGGAATGTGTTTGTTCGTCAGCAGTAGTAGTGAGCTGTAGGTTGTCTGAGTCAAGCTATGTCTGGGTCCGTATCATGGCTTAAATCTGCTTTCTTCGGGCATTCTCTGTGTCTCAGGCTGTGATTACTGCTGCCATGTCGTCCGCGTAGCCAATACTGTTACTAAGATAGCTCCGCATCATGGCATTGATGTAATCGGGGATTCTAAAATTTTTTAAATCGCCGATCTTGCTCGCCCGTCTCGCGCTATTGAAAGCGATTCGAACTCATAAAGTCGCCAACAGAACTATTCGCTTGTATTTGGGGCATCTACGCTATGCGACTTCTACACATTCAATGACGTTATGGATGATTCCTAAAATTGACCTTCCGCGTCTTAAATCGTGTTTTCTGGGACAGAGTCTCCCAGCATCATTGATGGTCGCTTCCAGTCTAGGTTTAAGTAGCTCTTTTAAGAGCTTTCCCGCTGTGTCGAGTATGCATAGTGGGCAGTATGCAAATGACAAGTTGGCATTCTCTTTTCCCCTGCTGATTTGTTTATTTCAGGAAATATTCCAGTTTCGATGCAATCTTTGTACATATTTACGAGTACTGCGGGTTGTTATGCGGCGATTGTTTTATGTTATACTGCTGGGATTCTACACGGGCTGATCGATTCGCTAATTTTGAACTTGCTAGTGGCCAGTAGTAGTTCCTCGACTGTTCCTGTTCCTTGACTGTGAGCTTCTGAAAGTCATTCTGGATCACTGACTCTTTTTTCGTGCATGGGAAAGAGTGCGTTTACTACACCATACGTTTGGATAGCGTTTAAATCAAGTGGTTTTGCTCGAATACCGAGTTTCTTCATTACTATTTTATACCAAAGACACCAAGGCTTTTGTTAACATACTCGCTTAGTTTCTCCAATTTTTCTTTTTGCTATCATCGATGGCATAATTCAGCTCTTTTTTTGCTGTTTGGTATTGCTCGGCATCTCCGAAATGTACTGATGATCGCTACCAGTTTAATCTTCTAGGAATCTCTATTTCTTTATTGAGCCTGCCATGGGTTCTGAAGATTGGGTAATGTCTGCTGGTTTTATTTGCCATATTGAATTGTTATTTGATCAAGCCGCGCAACCATATCTAGAATGCGCTTACCTCTCGAGTCCGTGTTTGGCATATTTCACTCTACAGCTTTCGAGTTTAGGTCTCCGGCGATAATTAGTTGATCTTCTGTTGACCTATTCGTATCCTCAATATTGTCGAGCTTTTCTTGAAATTCTTGTGGGCTGTCGCTTGGCCTCAAGTATCAGCTAATTACTGTGTTTCAGGTTGGCCTGTGGAATATTAATATATTTTCTTAATTCCTATACATTTTGCGGCGCTCGGGATATGGGCGACATGAGGAGGCTGTGTGCGCTCTTTCAATGTGTGACCTGGTTGGTTGCATTTTATGCAAGCACCTTGTCCTCTCCTATATATGAAATAACTAACTAACTACTAACTAACCACTTTTACAGTTATTGAATTTCTAAAAATGAACACCAGGTAAAATATTCCCTCGCAACACAAAAACAGACAATCCCCTAAGTAATTGAAATTGATCATAAATAACTGTGAAAATAAAATAACAAGTGAGAAAATTTCGAATTAACAAAACAAACAGAAAACTCAATTAGTTGTGAGTGGCAAATAAAAGAAAAAAAGTGAAAAGTAAAACAAAAAAAAAAAAAAAAAAATAATTGAAAAAGTGATTAAAGTGATAATCCGCCGAAATGACACGACAGCAAATAAAAATCGTCAAAAATTAATTTCTACGAAGTTATGTGCAAACAAGGAAATCTCAATTTTAGTCATAAATAGGAAAGCACAAAAATTACAAAAACGAAAGCAAAAACAAAAATTTCAAATAAAATCAACAACAAATCAGCTGCGACTACTTGTAAGTGTATGTGCGTGTGTGTGTGTGTGCAAACACAACGTCATCACCTTTCACCGGCAACAAACGCGTGTTGTTGTTGTTGTTGTTTTACTACATTTTACAACGAAATCAATTTGCAGCAACCAAAGAAACCAGCAAACGAGAGATACACATTGGATTAACACACATCCATGTACGTGTATTTGTGTGTGAGCGTGTGTCTCGGCAGCTCACTCACTTATCGGCCAAGCGAAGCGCGCTGGCCACCAACCAATTCACCGATTTAATACATACCGATCAGACCGTACAACAACTGGTCAAGCGTTAATCACTTGATGGTTGGAAAAAAAAAACAACAACAGCAACAACTTTTATTATAGAAGAAGTGAAGGAAAGAAAAAATAAACAGCAGTTACTTGGCGTATTTGCATGGATTAATTTGGCTAACACAACCCACAACACTCGTAACGGTGTTTTCAGCAAGCCAACACACACCAACTTACACACACACAGAAGCAAGCAAATTCCATTTAAAAAGTGTGTGTGTGTGTGTGTGTGTGTGTGTGGTGGCATTATATGGCCAGCGGGCCCAGCTCTCGACCGCTTGTGGCAAGTGTGCTTACTAGCTAGTGCTGGTGTTGTTGTTGTTGTTGCAAGCAGCTGTTTGTGTGATTTCAACAAATTAAATGTCAACACCAAGAAAATATTGAGTAAGCCGTACATAGCAAAAAGGTGCATTAGTACAACAACAAGAAACGTACAACAACAAAAGCCAACATGGTGAATGCCGTAATGGATGCAATAGCGGTAGGTTTATTCAATAATTTTAGCGAATATAAAATATATTGAAAATTTTATTATTAAAAAATTTGCAAGTTTATTAGCTAAGCAACACAGTGGTGGCGAGAAAACATATAACAGTTTTATGAGCAACCGTCTACTTTAGAGATATGTATATACATGCATATGTACGTTAGACGTGTGGTGCAGTCAATATATACATTTGTATGTACATGTGTATGTCTTGTATTCACGTGTAGATATGAATATAAAATTTATGTAAAATATTTTTCTCACGCTAAAATGTTGATAAAAATATAATTTTTTTCATAAATATTTTTCTTACAAATCTTGCATCGATAACTCCATTTTAAAATAAAAAAAAATAAAAAAAAATAAAAAACGTTAACTTCGTTTACACCGAAGCTAAATACCCTTCACAGGTGCATTTCTTTTAGTAACTATGTGTTCAGTTTGTATGGCAGCTATATGTTGTAGTTAACCGATCTGAACAATTTCTTCGGAGATTACATTATTACCTCCAAAAATAATATATACCAAATTTGGTGAATATATCTTGTCAAATGCAAAAGTTTTCCATACAAGAACTTTTTCCCGATCGTACAGTTTGTATGGCAGCTATATGCTATAGTTAACCGATCTGAACAATTTCTTGGGAGATTACATTGTTGCCTTAAAAAATAATCTATGCCAAATTTCGTAAATATATCTTGTCAAATGCAAAAGTTTTCCATACAAAAACTTTTTTCCGATCGTACAGTTTGTATGGCAGCTATATGCAGTAG
>NW_017537045.1:4068489-4077502 GCF_001853355.1 Bactrocera latifrons | reverse complement strand
GTAGTTAACCGATCTCAACAATTTCTTCTAATATTACATTATTTCTGTAAACAATAACTCACACCACATTTCGTGAATATATCTTGTCAAATGCAAAAGTTTTCCATACAAAAACTTTTTTCCGATCGTACAGTTTGTATGGCAGCTATATGCTATAGTAATCCGATCTGAACAATTTCTTCGTATATTATATAATTATATTCGAAATTAACCTGTGTCAACTTTTGTGAAAATACATTGTGAAATGTGAAAGTTTTCCATGCAAGCATTTGATTCCGATCGTTCAGTTTGTATGGCAGCTATATGTTATAATAGTTCGATATCGACGGTACCGACAAATGAGCAGCTATTTGAAGAGAAAAGAACGTGTGCAAAGTTTCGGATCGATATCTTAAAAACTGAGGGATTAGTTCGTGTTTATACACGCAGGCAGACATGTTTAAACCGACTAGGTCGTCACGCTGATCATATATAATACATATGTATTTTATAAAGTATCCGACATTTCATTCAGAATGCTTTACAAACTTCGTGGTAAACACAGTTCAGGGTATATTAATGAGACATACATATGTCGATCTGTACAAATGAACAGAATCGGGTAGGATAGGAAAAAAGGACAACACAGATATTTCGGAACCGTTGAAAAAGTTTATGCGCACTCATTTGTAGCAATAAAATTCGGCTTAAAAATAGCGTACGAACTCTAGTTTAGTTAGTTGCAAAGAAACACGCAGGAGTGCTCGAACCCCAGACGGCCGCATTTACGCCATCACTAGATCGATTTGACTCACTGGTGGCAACCAAATTAAGTCTTATTCAGCAACTCAGTCGTTTTAGATTTTTATCTGTTTTTTTCACCTCAACTCTAAAATGTTTCTAAAGTAGAAGCATTGAGAGCCTTGGACGATATCTTGTCTCTAGGTAATTGCAAAGATAAGGTCCTAGCACCTCATCAACCGCCGCGCAAGCTCTGCATTCCGCCGAACACACTTTTCGAATTTTCTAAAGGTGGGAGCTTAAGGGTAAGTGCTCTGTGATGACTCCTACAAGATTCTGCATTAACTATTTATTATTTTTCCAACGGACTTTGGCATAATATTTTCTAAAAAGTCTAAGTTACGAAAACGGGCCGAGTGTGTCAAATAAACGAGATCTTATGCGACCTAAGACCTTCTAAATTGAAGATTATAAGAAAAAATTAAAACAAATCTAAAAGTATTTCGTATTTGGTGGATTGTCAAAAATGTATGGCAAACGTGCCGAAAAGTGTGAAAACTATTCAAGCCCTACCTTGTGTTGTCTTCATTGAAGCGTATTTAATAAAGACTTACTTTGTGTCTGCAAAGCTTTTTGTTAAAGACTCTGTGTCTCGACCTTGTAACGATCTGTTCACGATAGCCTACTTAGTTTTTGGAAGTCGCTGCCTCCGAAACCACATACTTTCAAGTATTCTTCGTCTTTAATGGCGTAGACCCCGCTTATGCAGCTATTGTCAAATTTACAATAGCGCGCTAGTCGTTCTTCATTTTGGCCGTGTGGCACCAAATGTAGATTCCAGGTCCTTATCCACCTGGTCTGTTCAACGGAGTGCAGGTCTTCTTCTGCTATTCCAGCGCCGAACACTCTCAGAGCTGGTGTGTTTTCATTCATTCGAACGACATTACCTAGCCAGCGTAACCGCTGTCTCTTAATACGATGAACTAGTGTTGTATCTCGTACAGCTCCTCGTTCTATCAACAGCGGTATTCGCCGTTGCCAATGCGCAAAGAACCATAAAACTTCCGCAGCACCTTTCTTTCTAAACTAGTGCTGCCGATTCATCAGATGTTGTCATCGCTCGTGCCTTTGAACCACATAGCAGGACAGTATGTCATCCGTGAAACTACTCATCCACTGCAATTTATCAACTTACATATGTATTTTTATTAGCTGTGCTCAAAGTGCACCTCGAAATGAAGCATTTATGCCAAAATCTTCAATTGAAACAAAGCGATAAGACTCAAGATAAAGCAATCATACTTGCCATGCAAATTACTGCACTTTTTCTCAGTACGCCACTTGATTACTTGATTGCCAAGTCAATGAATTCATCCTTCATACATAAAAAACATATATACTTATATATATGCAAGTACATATTTATTCGCATGTGAGTACACATTCGCTCATTCATAAAACCACAGCATTTGACATTATTATTTAATGCGGCCAATTGACATGTCCGGCCTAAGACTTAACCGTCGCTTCGCGTTTTACGCCTGGTTTCGGCTATGAAATTATGTCAGCGTTCAATTTCACTTTGACAGTTTTGCTGCCTCGCTATTAAAATGGCATAAATTTCACGCCTCTGAATTGCCAACTCCAATGTAAGCATTGGTAGCTCTAGCGATTTGTTGAGCAGCTTAATTTGAAACCGTTGCGGCAACCACATTACTGCTTTTTAATGCCGTTTTTATTGTTATTTTTCGTTTTCCATTGCTCAGCTGGCCACCTGCCCTAATTTACTTAGCGGTTGTCACGCACACGCTGCATTTTCATGCCTGGCTGCGGTCATTCGATATTTATGACCTATAAATCTTGTTCCCGAAAGTTTAGTTCATTTCCATTTTATTGACAATTTTGGTTTCGCTTTACGCTATAGCAATTATAATTATATAATTGAATTCGAAATGAGTTTCGCTTTCTTTGCTCCGAAAAGCAATAGCCACTTTTGTTTCTACTTGTTTCATTCCGCTTTGGATAAAAACTCTTCAGTTTTCTGACAGTTCAATATCGCACTCATAGAGACACAACCATAACACGTAACTCATATATGAATGGACTTGTAACGGCACTCAACTTAAGAAAAGCGCTACATGGCCATTCCAATATAATAGCTAAGTGAGCCACTTCGACGAAACACCTTAACTTTAGTTATTTCCGAAATCGGTTAACAAGGAGTTGAAAAACTTGAAAGGGACAGAGTATTGCGCACATAGAATTATGAAGTTTGTAGCAAAGGAATACAAAAGCGGCTCTCGAATTATAAAGTTCCTCGATAGAATTTGAAGCGTAGTACTGCATTATTCAGTACCTAATTATCTAAATGAAATCTACGGCATAAGAATCATTCAATCTGCTAAAACATTTGTAAGATATGTATCACTTACATAAAAGCCCTACCCTTGTTTCTGTACACGATATTTAAAGCAGCTTAAATTTAGTGACTTTAACCAGGGAATTTATGCACTTTTAGTTCACGCTGGAACCGGAACCCATTCAGTATTTTGAAGTGAGATTTTTCGATAAACACAAGAGACTCACTTTCAACTTGGCACCGGCTTCAAGCTAAATTTATTTATAATACCCTCATAATCCGAATTTCTACCAGGGTTTCTAAGCAACAGTTTTTACTCTACTTCCGTAAAAGTTTTAACTATTTGAAATCGGAAAAACACTTCACTCAGCAAATATTCGCGGTATATAGATGTAAAGCTTCACATATCAATACAGCAATAAATTTTTGATGAAAGGTTTGGTTAGGTCACACTGGTCGGCTCTCAGGCCATACATAGACCTATTAGTCTTTATTAAAGCCAGATGGAGGTTCAGCAGTTCGACTTGAAGTATTCGTTGCACAGAACGTCAACGTATTTTGCGAACTTTAAGAGCGACGTGATGTCAATGTTTAATACATCGTCTAGTCTTTTGAACTCCGTAGCATCTAGATACTTGAGTCGAGTTCTAGAGAGTGCTGGACATCGGCGTAGGAGGTGTTTCAGTGTTTCTCTCATGTTAATTTTTCTGCATGTATTGTTATCACTTATGCCTTTCCGACGCGCATGTGATGCCAGTAGGCTGAGAGACCGTGTGAGTAAAATGTAAGCGAGTTTTCCAAAGAGTCTGTTGTACATGATCTTGGCGATCCTGCATGTACTTAAGGCATTCCATCTCACTATGATCCGCTTTGCCAGCTTTTACGTAAATTTCGTGGCTTATCGTTTTTAGTGACTTTCGTATTTCCTGTACTTCCAGACAGATGGCACTTTTGGCAATCGCTTCAGTTGCTGCATTTCGCGGAACTCCTTTGTGACTTTACTGTTTCTCTGCGTCTAAATACATTCTCTGACGTAATGCGATGCGAGATTATTGCCTTACTTGCGACCTGTGTATCGACGTACATATATACTTGATACATATTTCCTATGATCTTAGCTATCTCGGCCGAATTCCCAACTGTAAATATTTCCACCTGGAAAATACTGCAGTAATACGGAACCTTGAAGGGTCGAGTGAGATGTAGCACATTTGAAGAAAACTAAACGAAAAAAAAATTTTTTTCTACAATCTTGGAAAGTTTTATTCAATCTTAAACACACTACATGGATTCTTGTGCTAGATGATAGATAGGCTAATAGGATTAAATTTAAGTCAACCACTCTTTGAAGGAATAGGTAAGTAGGTTAGAGTAAGGACTTGACCTATATGTCCCCTGAACAATTATTAGCCTAAGCTTGCAATCGTTAATTTGGCATTGAGTGACGATTGTTTCAATAATAACTCAAGTATTTTGCACCGAAGAAGCTGCTTAGATTTATTTCTCTCATCCGAAGCGGTTGCGTCATTGTCATTGTGGTGTTTTTTACACGGCGTGTGGAGTGATGATTCGTCTTCTCACTTTAGCTCGTCGAACAGATGTTTTTTGGCTAGCCAGACAATTGTTCTGAGTTCGGAAGTCGTGAGTTGCTTGAGCTATATGCAAAAGAAACGTTTCCGGCGCCTACCAAGTGAATAGCGCCCAGAGAACTTTCCTTATTTGCGTGAACTTTTACGCATGGCTCCATCATTACGCATGACTACGTCAATAAAGTGGAGAAAGTTTGTTTCTGCTAGCGTTAAAATTATTTAAAAAATATTTATAATTAAAATGATCATATAAAGCTTGCTTTTTTACCGTGTTTATACCGTTAGTCCGCTCCTTATTAATTTTGATCTTTATATATAATTACAGCCATCAACACAGAAACTTTATTTATATTTCTCTTCTACTTACCATCAATGGCATCCCACGTATGTAATGTAGTTGTCTAAGCATACCCACTCAAATACACACCTCCATGGATTCGCCAAATTTATTTATTGTTCACCGAAAAGCATTGCGTGCGCTCGCACTTTTCAATAACTCAACTCATAATTCATAAATATAATCTCAACGGAATTTATTTCTATTTTCTAAAAACAAAAAGCATGCTCACACCAATCGAAAGCATGCCGGCTCCCACCGCATGCGATAGTCGTATATCAAAATGCGTAGAGCGAAATGTAAGCTCCATGCGGCGCTGCTTGGATGCGCTCATATTTGGGCATTGTCTCCGTGCAACACAATTCATAGCGGTTGCTATGGTATGCCCAAACTCCAACAATAACCGTCAGCACCACCAAGGATTCAGTCGAAGTGTAACCACAACGTTTGGTGACGCGCACATGCTCTCACTCCTCCTCTCTCTAGTTACATTTGGTGTGAGTGCGCGTGTAGTGCGAGTGCGAGTACGAGCGCTGTAAGTCGGAAACATTTTCAACAAACTTTCAAATTAATCTCGTTGAAGTGTTTTTGAAAATCCTTGCGTGTGTCTGGCGTCTTAGAAACAAGCGCTGCCATTACGCTTTTCTCCTGCTCTCCTTACTGGCGCTCTAACGCCAAGTAGAGTATATATTTCACCGTTTTCTTGTCGGCTTTTTGGTCTTAAGATATTTTGCGCTGCCTTTCTTTGGAAATTTCTGGTTATTTTAGCAGTCTCATTGCCGTCTTGCCAGTGTTAGAAAAAAGTAGCAGGAAACTCCTTTGTGTCCTGAATTTAATAAGCTTAGTTGCTTGTTTGCCGTGGAGACAAAATTTCGTTGGCAATTAGATTTGGTTTGGTTTAAATGTTTTGAAATTCTTGCGGTTTGCTTGTGAGCAGCTCGGGGAGACAGTGTTAAGTTTTTGTGTGTGATATGCGATTATTGCCATGGGAGTACTCATTGGCAAATATTTCCGCATCTAAAGCAATGCTTATGAAATTATTGAAATACATATGTATAAATACCTTAAGTCGAAATGAAGTCTACACAATCGATTCGTAGCTTATTTTAAGGTTAAAGGTAGAATCTAATTTTAACAGAACCGTAGTAACGTCCAATGACTTTAACACCATACTTGATGTCATATGTTTCGGCTTGGAACTGGTTGTCTAAACTTTATGTTCGTTTAAGTCTCGCCAAAAAACACTACGTCTGGCGGTATGAACTGTGAAAACCAGTTAACACACTTCGATTAGGTTCAAGGTTTAGTGTTCTACATTTTTAGTGCTCTCGCAATTACCGGCTCTACAGGTATAGAAACTGATATTGTTCGATGTGCACGTGAATTGGGAATACTGTTACTCCGACCTTTTTTAACGACCGCACTTACCATTTCCCTGTTTTTATAGGTCGAATACTTTCAGAGCTGGAGCGTTTTCGTCCATTCGGACGACATGAACTAGCCGAACCACAAGTACTTCACTGCCGTCTTACAACTCGGGCAGCTCATCGTTGCACAGACTGTGGTATTCGTCATTGCCAATGCGAAAAGAGCCATAAATCTTCCTCAGAACATTTCTCTTGAAAACTGGTAACGCCGGCTCAACAGATTTTCTCATCATCCATACCTTTGCACAATATACAAGTAGCAGGACGGAAATTATTGCCTGCTCAGTCCAAAGTAGCACCTGTTAGTTTTGCGGGGATACCAAATTCAGACATTGCGGCTTAAAGGCAGCTCCTTTTCGTGCTGTCGAAAGCAGCTTTGAAATCGACGAAGAGGTGGTGAGTGTCGATTCTCCTTTCACGGGTCTTTTCCAAGATTTGGCGCATGGTGAAAATCTCATCAATTGTTGATTTTTTGGCCTGAAGCCACACTGGTAAGGTCCAAACGTTACACTCGATAGAACCTTACATGCGATGTTGAGGAGGCTTATTCCACGTTAGTTGACGCAGATTTCGTCCGACCATATACTACAAAGAAGCTGATGCATGCGCCTCATCAGTTCTTCGTCGCCGCATTTGAATATCTCAGATCGCATTTTGTCTAATGGAAATGTTTTTTTAGGGTTCAGAGAGTTATGAGTACAAGCATACATTTTACACAGTCTCTAAAAAATAAGCTTCGCAACACTTGAGCATTTCTAAAAACCACCATCTCTTAACACCAACTATGGGCTCCTAAAATGAAGTTAACTTTAGAAAATAAATTGCGAGCTACACAGCATGTAGAAAGCTTGATGGAGCAAAAACGTGTGATTGCAACACTACTAAAGCGCCACAAAAGCAATATCACGCCGAAAATATGTACTTGCAATAGATAAACTCGACCAAACATAAAAGTGGCAACTACGACCACCTAAAGAGGCAACCACTCACCTACTCGCGATTGCCCATAAAACTGTAGCGTTCTTTATTGTTTGTTAGCGGCAGTAAAATTCGTATTATTATTATTGCAAAAGCCCATTTGAGCCAACTGCGAGTACTAAATGTATTTCTCGATTCAAATTTATTTAGTGAGCCAAGTGAATGAGCTTTTCAATTGGCTGTACGTGGTGTCGAATACGGCTCAATTGATAGAAATGTGTGTGTGTGTGTGTGTGTTTGTCTTTATAATATAAAAATCAAAGCATGTAATAAAATCGCAATAAATAGCAATTGAATTTATTGTTATTGTAGACTTTGATTACTCTGTTGAGTAAACTATACTGAAAGTTTAAAATTATATAAAAATTATTTTTTTTTTTTTGGTAAATAAATTGCATACATATATCTAATATTTATTTTAGGAAAAAGTATTACTGTACCAGAATGTAGGTTAGATTGGTCTGGCAGACTAATAAGCCGCCTATGAACAAGGTTTAGTCTCTAGCGAAAGATAATGCAATGGCGTCACGTAGTCTAGTAGTAATAGTTATGTAATGTTTAGGAGGCCAGCGCTTGACCCGATTTTCAATAGGTGCTGTGGCCTCACTAAAGAGAGCTTTTCCAGTGTTTGATACCGTGGTTACCAAATGTTTAAAGCGTTGCTTAGCCAATGGGAGAAATATGCATAAAAGCATTTGCAGTCTTCTCGAATTATCAGCCCCAATCTGCAGGTTACTAGACTATGACCAGTCCGATCTACTCCTTTACTCATGAGCGGTATTATTTCCAGTTGACAACCTTACATACATCATTCTTGGCAGTGTCGTCCACTATCTTATTTTCCTCGATGCAGTAACCTTTGTTCGAAAAAGAAGTATTTCAGCGTAACTCCGCGGAGTTTGTCCCCGAACCAGCTACGTCTTCCATCTTCGAGACATCCGCATATGTGTATGTATGTACATATATTTAATTTGTTTCGTGCAGATACTGTGCCTTTACTGCAAGTATCTCTTTCTTAGTTTTCCCCGAATCTTCTTTTTGAAAGGTGGTATCATGTAGTTAGTTCCTTCTAAACTGGTAGTCATCCCTCGGATTTTGTCGTCCAAGACTAACCCATTGTATTTAACACGATCCCATTTATCGAAGGGAGCCTGCATTGAGGGAAACTGCATTTCTTTGTAAAAACAAGAAAATTCGTTTTCTCAACCCCAAATACTAGAATATAACCTGAATGAGAATATATTGATAGTATACGTGATAATGATACCATATGTTTTGACACTTTATATTCACTTCTGTAGTGAGAAAACCGGGCCCGTAGTTACTGGTAGTGAAATGCTGAGAGAAAATATCTGCTGGGCACACCTAACTTATGACTATGAGTTATGTATGAGTTATATGTAATAAAACGTTATGATATCTCATAATAAGATAAAGTGAAATAACCGCTTTAAGGTTTTCACGGTGAGTCATTATTTTATACCAGTTTTAAAGTTGAGTTATGCCATTTTATTTGATTTATACCAATTGTATGTTCGATTCACCACGCCTGGATGTTATACATACATTATAACTAATATATTATTTTTATTGTACCAGCTGT